>NC_080378.1:67077717-67377717 GCF_014773155.1 Arachis stenosperma
TTTTTTTAAAATTATAGTTCACTTTGTTCTAACAGTATAAATTATGTATGACACAAAAGATTTATAAAATCAAACTACTTTTACAAAAAAGTCGTAAGTTGACAAAAGTTTTTGACTAAGAAGACCAAGATATCTGCAGATAAAAAATTAAATAATAAGATTTTTAGTTATTATTTTTATATTAAAAGTCTAATTTTTTATTAGTAATTAATTTTAACATTCGTTATCTAAAATTTAAAATAATTTAATGTGTATAATTTTACATTTAAAATATTTTAATTGTAAAAAAATATCGAATGACATATTTTGATTTGTCAAATTACTAATATAAAATATAATTATATATAGAGTAAAAATAGTAGAGAGAAATATAAAAATGGAGAGAGGTAGATGAGAGAATTTAGGAAATGAGTTTATTAATTTTGAAAAAAAAATTCTCAAGGACCTATTTGTCCTTCGAACTTTATTTGTAAAATGACGTCAAGGACTTATTTGTCCTTCGAACTTTTTTCCCCTTCCAACGTAGCACCGTAACGGACACCTGGACACCGTTTCAGCCACGTCAGCCAGTTCCGTTAGGTGTATGAGAGGCAAATAGACGGAAGGACTAAATTGTCCTCCGTTTGTTAAAGTCAGGGACTTTTTTGTATTTAAATTTTGTCAGGGATGTATTTGTCAAAAGTTTGAAAAGTCAGGGACCTATTTGTCTTTTTCCCTTGATTTTTTTATGAACATGATGCCAGGGCATTTTGGCTAGTTTTACTAACCATTTTTTGTATGCTTAGGTTGGTTTCATGCATTTTCTTAGGAAATAAGCAAGTATTTGGTTGAAAATGCAATCATACTATGATTCAAGCAAACATTGTGAATTTTGAATGATTTCATGAGAATTATGCATGAATTGAATGATAAAATGGATGATGCATGATCTCATAATTAAGAGCAAGACCTTGATGCACTTTGTTTGATTGATTCCAGGTAACAAGAAGCAGAGAAGAGCCACATTAGTGGCCACGTTAGTACCACACGTGGCCATTAACATGGAAGGAAGGAAAGTTTGGAACGTTAGTGGTAAAAGTGAATGCCACTAACGTTAGTGAAGGGCAAGAAGACCTACGTTAGTTGCTACGTTAGTTGCATTAACGTGGGAACTAACGTGGAAGAGAAGAGAAACTCCAACATTAGTGGTGAAAGTAAACGCCACTAACGTTAGCGAAAGGCAAGAAGACCCATGATGAGCAGATAATTTATACGCTTTTTGGCATTGTTTTTAGGTAGTTTTTAGTAAGTTCAAGCTACTTTTAGGGATGTTTTCATTAGTTTTTATGTTAAATTCACATTTCTGGACTTTACTATGAGTTTGTGTGTTTTTTTGTGATTTCAGGTAAATTCTGGCTGAAATTGAGGGACTTGAGCAAAACTCTGAAAAAGGCTGACAAAAGGACTGCTGATGCTGTTGGAATCTGACCTCCCTGCACTCGAAATGGATTTTCTGGAGCTACAGAACTCCAAATGACGCGCTCTCAACAGCGTTGGAAACTAGACATCCAGAGCTTTTGAGCAATATATAATAATTCATACTTCATTCGGAAATTGACGACGTAACTTATCGTTGAACGCCAGGTACATGCTGCTGTCTGGAGTTAAACGCCAGAAAAACGTCATGATCCGGAGTTGAACGCCCAAAACAAGTCATAACTCGGAGTTCAACTCCAAGAGAAACCTCAGCTCGTGGATTGATCAAGCTCAGCCCAAGCATACACCAAGTGGGCCCCGGAAGTGGATTTATGCATCAATTACTTACTCATGTAAACCCTAGGAGCTAGTTTATTATAAATAGAACATTTAACTATTGTATTAGATATCTTTTGACAGTTTAATCTCTTGACTATTTAGCCTTTGATTATTCGGTCTCTTGATCACTCAGGGGGCTGGCCATTCGGCCATGCCTGAACCTTTTACTTATGTATTTTCAACGGTGGAGTTTCTGCACACCATAGATTAAGGGTGTGGAGCTCTGCTGTACCTCAAGTTTCAATACAATTACTATTACTTTTCATTCAATTCTCTCTTATTCTTATTCCAAGATATTCATTCGCACCCAAGAACATGATGAATGTGATGATTATGTGACGCTCATCATCATTCTCACCTATGAACGCGCGTGATTGACAACCACCTCCGTTCTACAAGCAACCGAGCTTGAATGTGTATCTCTTAGATTCCCCAATAGAATCTTCATGGTATAAGCTAGATAGATGGCGGCATTCATGAGGATTCGGAAAGTCTCACCTTGTCTGTGGTATTCCGAGTAGGATCCTGGGAATCCGGAAAGTCTAACCTTGTCTGTGGTATTTGGTGCACGAAATTGTGATCACTACAACTTCGCACAACTAACCAGCAAGTGCACTGGGTCGTCCAAGTAATACCTTACGCGAGTAAGGGTCGATCCCACGGAGATTGTTGGTATGAAGCAAGCTATGGTCACCTTGTAAATCTCAGTCAGGCAGACTCAAATGGGTATGGTGATGAACGAATAAAACATAAAGATAAAGATAGAGGTACTTATGTAATTCATTGGTAGGAACTTCAGATAAGCGTATGAAGATGCTTTCCCTTCCGTCTCTCTGCTTTCCTACAGTCTTCATCCAATCCTTCTTACTCCTTTCCATGGCAAGCTTATGCAAGGGTTTCACCGTTGTCAGTGGCTACCTCCCATCCTCTCATTGGAAATGTTCAACGCACCCTGTCACGGCACGGCTATCCATCTGTCGGTTCTCAATCAGGCCGGAATAGAATCCAGTGATTCTTTTGCGTCTGTCACTAACGCCCCGCCTTCAGGAGTTTGAAGCACGTCACAGTCATTCAATCATTGAATCCTACTCAGAATACCACAGACAAGGTTAGACCTTCCGGATTCTCTTGAATGCCGCCATCAGTTCTCGCCTATACCACGAAGACTCTGATCTCACAGAATGGCTGGCTCGTTTGTCAGGCGAGCACTCGGTTGTCAGGCGATCAACCATGCATCGTGTTATCAGGAATCCAAGAGATATTCACTAGAGCTTTGATTGCTTGTAGAACAAGAGTGGTTGTCAGTCACCTTGTTCATGAGTGAGAATGATGATGAGTGTCACGGATCATCACATTCATCAAGTTGAAGAACAAGTGATATCTTGGACAAAGAACAAGCGGAATTGAATAGAAGAACAATAGTAATTGCATTAATACTTGAGGTACAGCAGAGCTCCACACCTTAATCTATGGTGTGTAGAAACTCCACCGTTGAAAATACATAAGAACAAGGTCTAGGCATGGCCGAATGGCCAGCCTCCCAATGATCTAAGATAGCATAAAACACGAAGGTAGCTACCAAGATATCAAATACAATAGTAAAAGGTCCTACTTATAGAAAACTAGTAGCCTAAGGTGTACAAAAGATGAGTAAATGACATAAAAATCCACTTCCGGGCCCACTTGGTGTGTGCTTGGGCTGAGCAAATGAAGCATTTTCGTGTAGAGACTCTCCTTGGAGTTAAACGCCAGCTTTTATGCCAGTTTGGGCGTTTAACTCCCATTTAGGTGCCAGTTCCGGCGTTTAACGCTGGAATTTCTTGAGGTGAGTTTGAACTCCGGTTTGGGCCATCAAATCTTGAGCAAAGTATGGACTATCATATATTGCTGGAAAGCCCAGGATGTCTACTTTCCAACGCCGTTAAGAGCGCGCCAATTTGGTTTCTGTAGCTCCAGAAAATCTACTTCGAGTGCAGGGAGGTCAGAATCCAACAGCATCTGCAGTCCTTTTGAGTTTCTGGATCAGATTTTTGCTCAGATCCCTCAATTTCAGCCAGAAAATACCTAAAATCACAGAAAAACACACAAACTCATAGTAAAGTCCAGAAAAGTGAATTTTTAACTAAAAACTAATAAAAATATACTAAAAACTAACTAGATCATACCAAAAACATACTAAAAACAATGCCAAAAAGTGTATAAATTATCCGCTCATCACAACACCAAACTTAAATCGTTGCTTGTCCCCAAGCAACTGAAAATCAAATAAGATAAAAAGAAGAGAATATGCAATGAATTCCAAAAACATCTATGAAGATCAGTATTAATTAGATGAGCGGGGCTTTTAGCTTTCTGCCTCTGAACAGTTTTGGCATCTCACTCTATCCTTTGCAACTCAGAATGATTGGCTTCTTTAGGAACTCAGAATCCAGATAGTGTTATTGATTCTCCTAGTTAAGTATGATGATTCTTGAACACAGCTACTTATTGAGTCTTGGCCGTGGCCCAAAGCACTCTGTCTTCCAGTATCACCACCGGATACATACATGCCACAGACACATAATTGGGTGAACCTTTTTAGATTGTGACTCAGCTTTGCTAGAGTCCCCAATTAGAGGTGTCCAGGGTTCTTAAGCACACTCTTTTTGCCTTGGATCACAACTTTATTTCTTTCTTTTTCTTTCTTTTTCTCTTTCTTTTTCGTTTTTTTTTTTCGCCTCTTTTTTTTTGTATTCACTGCTTTTTCTTGCTTCAAGAATCATTTTTATGATTTTTCAGATCCTCAGTAACATGTCTCCTTTTTCATCATTCTTTCAAGAGCCAACATTCATGAATCACAAATTCAAAAGACATATGCACTGTTTAAGCATACATTCAGAAGACAAAAATATTGCCACCACATCAAAATAATTAAACTGTTATAAAATTCAAAATTCATGCAATTCTTTTTCTTTTCAATTAAGCACGTTTTTCTTTTTTTCTTTTTTTTTTCATTCAAGAAAGGTGATGGATTCATAAGACATTCATAACTTTAAGGCATAGACACTAAGACACTAATGATCACAAGACACAAACATGGGCAAACATAAGCATAAATTTTCGAAAAACAAGAAAATAAAGAACAAGGAGATTAAGAACGGGTCCACCTTAGTGATGGCGGCTCTTTCTTCCTCTTGAAGATCCTATGGAGTGCTTGAGCTCCTCAATGTCTCTTCCTTGTCTTTGTTGCTCTTCTCTCATGATTCTTTGATCTTCTCTAATTTCATGGAGGAGAATGGAGTGTTCTTGGTGCTCCACCCTTAGTTGTCCCATGTTGGAACTCAATTCTCCTAGGGAGGTGTTTACTTGCTCCCAATAATCTTGTGGAGGAAAGTGCATCCCCTGAGGTATCTCAGGGATCTCATGATGAGAGGGGTCTCTTGTTTGCTCCATCCTTTTCTTGGTGATGGGCTTGTCCTCATCAATGGGGGTATCTCCTTCTATGTCAACTCCAACTGAATAACAGAGGTGACAAATGAGATGAGGAAAGGCTAGCCTTGCCAAGGTGGAAGACTTGTCCGCCACTTTATAGAGTTCTGGGCTATAACCTCATGAACTTCCACTTCTTCTCCAATCATGATGCTATGAATCATGATGGCCCGGTCTAGAGTAACTTCGGACCGGTTGCTAGTGGGAATAACTGAGCGTTGGATAAACTCCAACCATCCTCTAGCCACGGGTTTGAGGTCATGCCTTCTCAATTGAACCGGCTTCCCTCTTGAATCTCTCTTCCATTGGGCGCCCTCTTCACATATGACTGTGAGGACTTGGTCCAACCTTTGATCAAAGTTGACCCTTCTAGTGTAAGGATGTTCATCTCCTTGCATCATGGGCAAATTGAATGCCAACCTTACACTTTCCGGACTAAAATCCAAGTATTTCCCCCGAACCATAGTAAGATAATTCTTTGGATCCGGGTTCACACTTTGATCATGGTTCTTGGTGATCCATGCATTGGCATAGAACTCTTGAACCATCAAGATTCCGACTTGTTGAATGGGGTTGGTAAGCACTTCCCAACCTCTTCTTCGGATCTCATGGCGGATCTCCGGATATTCACCCTTTTTGAGTGAAAAGGGGACCTCGGGGATCACATTCTTCAAGGCCACAACTTCATAGAAGTGGTCTTGATGCACCCTTGAGATGAATCTATCCATCTCCCATGACTCGGAGGTGGAAGCTTTTGCCTTCCCTTTCCTCTTTCTAGAGGTTTCTCCGGCCTTGGATGCCATAAATGGTTATGGAAAACGAAAAAGCAACGCTTTTACCACACCAAACTTAAAAGGTTTGCTCGTCCTCGAGCAAAAGAAGAAAGAAGAGAGTAGAAGAAGAAGAAATGAGGGAGAAGGGGATGGCTTTGTATTCGGCCAAAAAAGGGGAGAAGTGGTGTTTAGGTTGTGTGAAAATGAAGGAGTGAAGAAGGGTATTTATAGGAGAGAAGGGAGATGGAGTTCGGCCATTATGGGTGGGTTTGGGAGGGAAAGTGGTTTGAATTTGAAGGGTGAGGTTGGTGGGGTTTTGTGAAGGATGGATGTGAGTGGTGAAGAGAAAGATGGGATTTGATAGGTGAAGGGTTTTTGGGGAAGAGGTATTGAGGTGATTGGTGAATGGGGGAAGAAGAGAGAGGGTGGTGGTGGGGTTGGTGGGGGTCCTGTGGGGTCCACAGATCCTGTGGTGTCAAGGAAAAGTCATCCCTGCACCAAATGTTGCTCAAAATCACGTTTTGAGTCATTTCTGGCGTTAAACGCCGGGCTGGTGCCCATTCCTGGCGTTTAACGCCAGGTTCTTGCCCTTTTCTGGCGTTTAACGCCAGTCTGGTGCCCCTTTCTGGCGTTAAACGCCCAGAATGGTGCCAGACTGGGTGTTAAACGCCCAACTGCTAGCCTCACTGGCGTTTAAACGCCAGTGGGTTCTTCCTCCAGGGTGTGCTGTTTTTCTTCCTGTTTTTCATTTTGTTTTTGCTTTTTCAATGGATTTTGTGACTTCTTATGATCATCAACCTACAAAAAACATAAAATAACAAAGGGAAATAGATAAAATATAATCATTGGGTTGCCTCCCAACAAGCGCTTCTTTAATGTCAGTAGCTTGATAGAGGGCTCTCATGGAGCCTCACAGATACTCAGAGCAATGTGGGAACCTCCCAACACCAAACTTAAAGTTTGAATGTGGGGGTTCAACACCAAACTTAGAGTTTGGTTGTGGCCTCCCAACACCAAACTTAGAGTTTGACTGTGGGGGCTCTGTTTGTTTCTGATTTGAGAGAAGCTCTTCATGCTTCTTCTCCATGGTGACAGAGGGATATCCTTGAGCCTTAAACACCAAGGATTTTTCATTCACTTGAATGATCAGTTCACCTCTATCAACATCAATCACAGCCTTTGCTGTGGCTAGGAAGGGTCTGCCAAGGATGATGGATTCATCCATGCACTTCCCAGTCTCTAGGACTATGAAATCAGTAGGGATGTAATGGTCTTCAACTTTTACCAAAACATTCTCTACAAGTCCATGAGCTTGTTTTCTTGAATTGTCTGCCATCTCTAATGAGATTCTTGCAGCTTGTACCTCAAAGATCCCTAGCTTCTCCATTACAGAGAGAGGCATGAGGTTTACACTTGACCCTAAGTCACACAGAGCCTTCTTGAAGGTCATGGTGCCTATGGTACAAGGTATTGAAAACTTCCCAGGATCTTGTTTCTTTTGAGGTAATTTCTGCCTAGACAAGTCATCCAGTTCTTTGGTGAGCAAAGGAGGTTCATCTTCCCAAGTCTCATTTCCAAATAACTTGTCATTTAGCTTCATGATTGCTCCAAGGTATTTAGCAACTTGCTCTTCAGTGACATACTCATCCTCTTCAGAGGAAGAATACTCATCAGAGCTCATGAAAGACAGAAGTAAGTCCAATGGAATCTCTATGGTCTCATTTTGAGCCTCAGATTTCCATGGTTCCTCATTGGGGAACTCAGAGGAGGTTGGTGCACGCCCATTGAGGTCTTCCTCAGTGGCGTCCACCTCCTCTCTTTCCTCTCCATATTCGGCCATGGTTATGGCTTTGCACTCTCCTTTGGATTTTCTTCTGTATTACTTGGGAGAGTACTAGGAGGGAGTTCAGTAACTTTCTTGCTCAGCTGTCCCACTTGTGCCTCCAAATTCCTAATGGAGGACCTTGTTTCAGTCATGAAACTTTGAGTGGTTTTGATTAGATCAGAGACCATGGTTGCTAAGTCAGAGGGGTTCTGCTTAGAATTCTCTGTCTGTTGCTGAGAAGATGATGGAAAAGGTTTGCCATTGCTAAACCTGTTTCTTCCACCATTATTGTTGTTGAAACCTTGTTGAGGTCTCTGTTGATCCTTCCATGAGAAATTTGGATGATTCCTCCATGAAGAATTATAGGTGTTTCCATAGGGTTCTCCTAGGTAATTCACCTCTTCCATTGAAGGGTTCTCGGGATCATAAGCTTCTTCCTCAGATGAAGCATCCTTATTACTGCCAGGTGCATTTTGCATTCCAGACAGACTTTGAGAAATCAAATTGACTTGTTGAGTCAATATCTTATTCTGAGCCAGTATGGCATTCAGAGCATCAATCTCAAGAACTCCTTTCTTCTGACTTGTCCCATTGTTCACAGGATTCCTTTCAGAAGTGTACATGAATTGGTTATTTGCAACCATTTTAATTAGCTCTTGAGCTTCTGCAGGCGTCTTCTTCAGATGAAGAGATCCTCCAGCAGAGCTATCCAAAGACATCTTGGATAGTTCAGAGAGACCATCATAGAAAATTCCTATGATGCTCCATTCAGAAAGCATGTCAGAAGGGCACTTTCTGATTAATTGTTTGTATCTTTCCCAAGCTTCATAGAGGGATTCTCCATCCTTCTGTCTGAAGGTTTGGACTTCCACTCTAAGCTTGCTCAATTTTTGAGGTGGAAAGAACTTTGCCAAGAAGGCATTGACTAGCTTTTCCCAAGAGTCCAGGCTTTCTTTAGGTTGAGAGTCCAACCATATTCTAGCTCTGTCTCTTACAGCAAAAGGGAATAGCATCAGTCTGTAGACCTCAGGGTCAACCCCATTAGTCTTGACCGTGTCACAGATTTGCAAGAATTCAGCTAAGAACTGATGAGGATCTTCCAATGGAAGTCCATGGAACTTGCAATTCTGTTGTATTAGAGAAACTAATTGAGGCTTAAGCTCAAAGTTGTTTGCTCCAATGGCAGGGATAGAGATGCTTCTCTCATAGAAGTCGGGAGTAGGTGCAGTAAAGTCACCCAGCACCTTCCTTGCATTGTTTGCATTGTTGTTGTTTTCGGCTGCCATGTGTTCTTCTTCTTTGAAGAATTCGGTCAGGTCCTCTAAAGAGAGTTGTGCTTTGGCTTCTCTTAGCTTTCTCTTCAAGGTCCTTTCAGGTTCAGGGTCAGCTTCAACAAGAATGCCTTTGTCTTTGCTCCTGCTCATATGAAAGAGAAGAGAACAAGAAGATGTGGAATCCTCTATGTCACAGTATAGAGATTCCTTGAGGTGTCAGAGGAAAAGAAAAATAGAAGAAAGAAGGTAGAAGAATTCGAACTTAATTAGATAGAGTTCGAATTTGTGCATTAAGAAGGAGTAGTACTCCATAAATAGAAGGATGTGAGAAGGAGGGAAGAGAATTTTCGAAAATTAATTAGAAAGATGTCAAAAACATTTTAAAAAATGATTGATAATTTTCGAAAATTGAAAGTGGAAAAGAATTCAAGTGATTTTTGAAAAAGATTTTGAAATTAGAAATCAAAAAGATTTGATTGAAAACTTATTTTGAAAAAGATGTGATTAAAAAGATATGATTGAAAAAATTTGATTTGAAAACAATTTTAAAAGATATGTTTTGAAAACAATTTTTTTTTTTAAAAGATTTGACTTTGAAAATTAGTGACTTGCCTAACAAGAAAAGATATGATTCAAACATTAAACCTTTCTCAACAGAAAAGGCAACAAATTTGAGATGTTCAATCAAATCATTAATTGTTAGTAAGTATCTTTGAAAAAGGAAAGAAATTGACTTTGAAAACATTTGATTGAAAAGATATGATTTGAAAAAGATTTGATTTTGAAAAACTTTGAAAACTTGAAAAAAAATTGATTTGAAAAAAACAAAATCTTCCCCCTTTGCCATCCTGGCGTTAAACGCCCAGAATGGTATCCATTCTGGCGTTTAACGCCCAAAATGCACCCTTTTTGGGCGTTAAACGCCAACCAGGTACCCTGGCTGGCGTTTAAACGCCAGTCTGTCCTTCTTCACTGGGCGTTTTGAACGCCCAGCTTTTTCTGTATAATTCCTCTGCAGCATGTTCAGAATCTTCAATTCTTTGTATTATTGACTTGAAAAGACACAACTTAAAAAATATTTTTGGATTTTTAATAATCAAAATGCAACAAGAATCAAATAACAATGCATGCAAGACACCAAACTCAGCAGTTTGTATACTACTGACACTATATGAGACACATAAACACTCAAGTCAAAAGAATTCAAAGATCAGAGTAAGAAATCATCAAGAATTATTTGAAGATCCTTAAGACATATGAATGAATGCATGCAATTGACACCAAACTTAAGATGAGACACTAAACTCAAACAAGAAATTTTTGGATTTTATGATTTTTTTGAATTTTTTGTTTTTCGAAAATTAAGTGGAAAAAGATATCAAAATTCTTAATGAGAATTCCAGGAATCAGTGCAATGCTAGTCTAAGACTCCGGTCCAGGAATTAGACATGGCTTCACAGCCAGCCAAGCTTTCAAAGAAAGCTTCGGTCCAAAACACTAGACATGGCCAAAGGCCAGCCAAGCCTTAGCAGATCACTGCTCCAAAAGCAAGATTGATAAAAATAAACAAGCTTCTGTGATGATAAGTTGAAACCTCGGTCCAATAAGATTAGACATGGCTTCTCAGCCAGCCAGATTTCAACAGATCATCTTGAAACACTAGAATTCATTCTTAAGAACTCTGAAAAAAAATACCTAATCTAAGCAACAAGATGAACCGTCAGTTGTCCATACACAAAACAATCCCCGGCAACGGCGCCAAAAACTTGGTGCACGAAATTGTGATCACTACAACTTCGCACAACTAACCAGCAAGTGCACTGGGTCGTCCAAGTAATACCTTACGCGAGTAAGGGTCGATCCCACGGAGATTGTTGGTATGAAGCAAGCTATGGTCACCTTGTAAATCTCAGTCAGGCAGACTCAAATGGGTATGGTGATGAACGAATAAAACATAAAGATAAAGATAGAGGTACTTATGTAATTCATTGGTAGGAACTTCAGATAAGCGTATGAAGATGCTTTCCCTTCCGTCTCTCTGCTTTCCTACAGTCTTCATCCAATCCTTCTTACTCCTTTCCATGGCAAGCTTATGCAAGGGTTTCACCGTTGTCAGTGGCTACCTCCCATCCTCTCATTGGAAATGTTCAACGCACCCTGTCACGGCACGGCTATCCATCTGTCGGTTCTCAATCAGGCCGGAATAGAATCCAGTGATTCTTTTGCGTCTGTCACTAACGCCCCGCCTTCAGGAGTTTGAAGCACGTCACAGTCATTCAATCATTGAATCCTACTCAGAATACCACAGACAAGGTTAGACCTTCCGGATTCTCTTGAATGCCGCCATCAGTTCTCGCCTATACCACAAAGACTCTGATCTCACAGAATGGCTGGCTCGTTTGTCAGGCGAGCACTCGGTTGTCAGGCGATCAACCATGCATCGTGTTATCAGGAATCCAAGAGATATTCACTAGAGCTTTGATTGCTTGTAGAACAAGAGTGGTTGTCAGTCACCTTGTTCATGAGTGAGAATGATGATGAGTGTCACGGATCATCACATTCATCAAGTTGAAGAACAAGTGATATCTTGGACAAAGAACAAGCGGAATTGAATAGAAGAACAATAGTAATTGCATTAATACTTGAGGTACAGCAGAGCTCCACACCTTAATCTATGGTGTGTAGAAAATCCACCGTTGAAAATACATAAGAACAAGGTCTAGGCATGGCCGAATGGCCAGCCTCCCAATGATCTAAGATAGCATAAAACACGAAGGTAGCTACCAAGATATCAAATACAATAGTAAAAGGTCCTACTTATAGAAAACTAGTAGCCTAAGGTGTACAAAAGATGAGTAAATGACATAAAAATCCACTTCCGGGCCCACTTGGTGTGTGCTTGGGCTGAGCAAATGAAGCATTTTCGTGTAGAGACTCTCCTTGGAGTTAAACGCCAGCTTTTATGCCAGTTTGGGCGTTTAACTCCCATTTAGGTGCCAGTTCCGGCGTTTAACGCTGGAATTTCTTGAGGTGACTTTGAACGCCGGTTTGAGCCATCAAATCTTGGGCAAAGTATGGACTATCATATATTGCTGGAAAGCCCAGGATGTCTACTTTCCAACGCCGTTGAGAGCGCGCCAATTAGGCTTCTGTAGCTCCAGAAAATCCACTTCGAGTGCAGGGAGGTCAAAATCCAACAGCATCTGCAGTCCTTTTGAGTCTCTGGATCAGATTTTTGCTCAGATCCCTCAATTTCAGCCAGAAAATACCTGAAATCACAGAAAAACACACAAACTCATAGTAAAGTCCAGAAAAGTGAATTTTAACTAAAAACTAATAAAAATATACTAAAAACTAACTAGATCATACCAAAAACATACTAAAAACAATGCCAAAAAGTGTATAAATTATCCGCTCATCAGTATTCCGAGTAGGATTCCGGTAATGAATGACTGTGACGTGCTTCAGACTCGCAAGTGCTGGGCGTTAGTGACAGACGCAAAAGAATCAAGGGATTCTATTCCAGTAGGAGCGGGAACCAACCAGTGATTAGCCGTGCTATGACAGAGCGCGTGAGCGTAGTTTTCACTGCGAGGATGGGATGTAGCCTTCGGCCAGTGTGATGCCTCCAGACGATTAGCCATGCGAGTGACAGCGCAGAGGACCATTTTCCCGAGAGGATTAAAAGTAGCCATCGTCGAACGGTGAACCCCTATACACAGCTTGCTATGGAAAGGAGTAGGAAGGATTGAGTTGAAGCAATATGAAAGTAGGCGTTCTTGAGCCATACAGTATCTCCATTCGCTTATCTGAAATTCCCACCAATGAATCTGCATAAGTATTCTATCCCTTTTATTATTTCTATTTTATTATTTCTATTTTCGAAACCATAAACAAATTTAATCTGCCTAACTGAGATTTACAAGGTGACCATAGCTTGCTTCATACCAACAATCTCTGTGGGATCGACCCTTACTCACGTAAGGTTTATTACTTGGACGACCCAGTACACTTGCTGGTTAGTTGAACGGAGTTGTGTTCACTCGTGCCAATTTCAAATTCCATAAAAGTACAAGGAGTACAACTTAAAGAATATGGATCACAATTTCGTCCACCAAGTTTTTGGCGCCGTTGCCAGGGATTGTTCGAGTATGGACAACTGACGGTTCATCTTGTTGCTCAGATCAGGTAATTTTCTTTTCAAAAACTCTTTCAAAATTTTCCTTTAATTTTCATTTTTCCAAACTTTATTTTCGAAAAAAAAAATTGATAAAAATACAAAAAAAAATTAGAAAATCATAAAAACTAAAAATATTTTGTGCTTCTTGTTTGAGTCTTGAGTCAATTTTTAAGTTTGGTGTCAATTGCATGCTTTTAAAAGTTTTCTTGCATTTTTCGAAAATCCCATGTATTCATAGTGTTCTTCATGATCTTCAAGTTGTTCTTGATAAGTCCTCTTGTTTGATCTTGATGATTTCTTGTTTTGTGTTGTTTGTTGTTTTTCATATGCATTTTTTGTTTGTTAGAGTCCATGCATTAAAGATTTCTAAGTTTGGTGTCTTGCATGTTTTCTTTGCATCAAAAATTTTTCAAAAATATGTTCTTGATGTTCATCATGATCTTTAAAGTGTTCTTGGTGTTCATCTTGACATTCATAGCATTCTTGCATGCATTCATTGTTTTGATCTAAAAATTTCATGCATTGAGTATTTTTGTTGTTTTTCTCTCTCATAATTAAAAATTCAAAAATAAAAAAAATATCTTTTCCTTATTTCCCTCCAAATTTTCGAAATTCTGGGTTGACTTGGTCAAAAATTTTTAAAATTAGTTATTTCTTACAAGTCAATTCAAAATTTCAAATTTTAAAAATCTCATCTTTTCAAAATCTTTTTCAAAAATCATATATTTTCCATTTTTTTATTATTTTCGAAAATTTTAAAAATTATTTTTCAAAAATCTTTTTCTTATCTTTTATACCATATTTTCGAAAATATGCTAACAATTAATGTGATTGGTTCAAAAAAAATTTGAAGTTTGTTACTTTCTTGTTAAGAAAGGTTCAATCTTTAAATTCTAGAAGCTTATCTTGTAGTTTCTTGTTAGTTAGGTCATTTTAAAAATTAAACCTTTTTCAAAATATCTTTTTCTTAAAACTTTTATCTTATCTTTTTATCTTATCCTTCTCAAAATTTTATCTTTTTCAAAATTGATTTCAAAATATCTTATCTAACTTCTTATCTTCTTATCTTTTTAAAATTTAATTTCAATATCTTTTTCAATCAACTGACTAACTTTTTGTTTGTTTCTTATCTTTTCCAAAACCACCTAACTACTTTTCCCTTTCTAATTTTCGAAAAATACCTCTTCCTTTTTCAAAAATTCTTTTTAATTAATTAATTGTTTTAAATTTTAATTTTAATTATATTTTATCTCTAATTTTCGAAAATCACTAACCCCTTTTTAAAATTATTTTCGAAATTTCTCTTTTCTTTTCTTCTTCTATTTAATTATTTAATTACTAACACTTCTCTTCACCTCTCTTCATCCAAAAATCCGAATCCATCCTTCTTCACTCTTTTACCCCCTTCTTCTTCTACTAACATAAAGGAATCTCTATACTGTGACATAGAGGATTCCTCTTTCTTTTCTTGTTTTCTTCTCTTTCATATGAGCAGGAACAGGGATAAAGGCACTCTTGTTGAAATTGATCTAGAACCTGAAAGGACTCTGAAGAGAAAATTAAGAGAAACTAAATTACAACAATCCAGAAACAACAATTCAGAAATTTTCGAACAAGAGAAGGAGATGGCAGCCGAAAATAATAATAATGCAAGGAGAATGCTTGGTGACTTCACAAAGCCAACGTCCAAGTTTGATGGAAGAAGCATCTCCATTCCTGCCATTGGAGCCAACAACTTTGAGCTGAAACCTCAGCTAGTTGCATTAATGCAACAAAACTGCAAGTTTTATGGACTTCCATCTGAAGATCCCTATCAGTTTTTAACTGAGTTCTTACAGATCTGTGAGACTGTAAAGACGAATGGAGTTGATCCTGAAGTCTACAGACTCATGCTTTTCCCTTTTGCTGTAAGAGACAGAGCTAGAATATGGTTGGATTCACAACCCAAGGATAGCCTGGACTCATGGGATAAGCTGGTCACTGCCTTCTTGGATAAATTCTTTCCTCCTCAAAAGCTGAGCAAGCTGAGAGTGGATGTTCAAACCTTCAAACAAAAAGATGGTGAATCACTCTATGAAGCTTGGGAAAGATACAAGCAGCTGACCAAAAGATGTCCATCTGACATGTTTTCAGAATGGACCATATTAGATATATTCTATTATGGTCTCTCTGAATTTTCGAAAATGTCATTGGACCATTCTGCAGGTGGATCTATTCACCTGAAGAAAACGCCTGAAGAGGCTCAAGAGCTCATTGACATGGTTGCAAACAACCAATTCATGTACACTTCTGAGAGGAATTTCGTGAATAATGGGATACCTCAAAAGAAAGGAGTTCTTGAAATTGATGCTCTGAATGCCATATTGGCTTAGAACAAAGTGTTGACTCAACAGGTCAACATGATCTCTCAAAATCTGAATGGATGGCAACATGCATCCAACAGTACTAGAGAGGCAGCTTCTGAAGAAGCTTATGATCCTGAGAACCCTGCCATGGCAGAGGTTAATTACATGGGTGAACCTTATGGAAACACCTATAACCCATCATGGAGAAATCATCCAAATTTCTCATGGAAGGATCAACAAAAGCCTCAACAAGGCTTTAACAATGGTGGACGTAATAGGCTGGGCAATAGCAAGCCATATCCATCATCTTCTCAGCAACAGACAGAGAATTCTGAACAAAACACTTCTAATTTAGCCAATGTAGTCTCTGATCTGTCAAAGGCCACTTTCAGTTTCATGAGTGAAATAAGATCCTCCATTAGAAATCTGGAGGCACAAGTGGGCCAGCTGAGTAAGAAAGTCATTGAAACTCCCCCCAGTATTCTCCTAAGCAATACAGAAGAAAATCCAAAAGGAGAATGCAAGGCCATTGACATAGTCAATATGGCCGAATGCACAAGGGAGGAGGAGGACGAAAATCCTAGTGAGAAAGACCTCCTGGGACGTCCCTCAAGCAAGAAGGAGTTTCCTATTAAGGATCCAAAGGAATCTGAGGCTCATATAGAAACCATAGAGATTCCATTAAATCTCCTTCTGCCATTCATGAGCTCTGAAGACTATTCTTCCTCAGAAGAGGATGAAGATGTAACTGGAAAGCAAGTTGCTCAATATTTAGGAGCTATCATGAAGCTGAATGCCAAGCTATTTGGTAATGAGACTTGGGAAAGTGAACCTCCCCTGCTCATTAATGAACTGGATACTTGGATTCAGAAAATTCTACCTCAAAAGAAACAAGATCCTGGCAAGTTCTTAATACCCTGTACCATAGGCACCATGACCTTTGCAAAAGCTCTGTGTGATCTGGGGTCAGGGATAAATCTTATGCCACTCTCTGTAATGGAGAAGCTGGGGATCATTGAGGTACAACCTGCCTTGTTCTCATTACAACTGGCAGACAAGTCATTGAGACAGGCTTATGGAATAGTAGAGGACGTGCTAGTAAAGGTTGAAGGCCTTTACATCCTACTGATTTCATAATCTTAGACACTAGGAAGGAAGAGGATGATTGCATCATCCTTGGAAGACCTTTCCTAGCCACAGTAGGAGCTGTGATAGATGTCAACAGAGGTGAATTAGTTCCTCAATTAAATGGAGACTACCTTGTGTTTAAGGCACATGGCCATCCCTCTGTGACAGAAGAGAGTAAGCATGAAGAGCTTCTCTCAGTTCAGATTCAAGAAGAGCCCACACAGTCAAACTCTAAGTTTGGTGTTGTGAGGCCACAACCAAACTCTAAGTTTGGTGTTAAGACCCCATATCCAAACTCTAAGTTTGGTGTCGGCAACTATACAACATTGGCCTGATCACCTTGTGGCTCCATGAGAGCCACTGTCAAGCTATTGACATTAAAGAAGTGCTTGTTGGGAGGCAACCCAATTTTATTTATCTAATTTTATTTTATTCTATTTTATTGTTATTTTGTGTTTTATTAGGTACATGATCATGAGGAGTCACGAAGAAATCATAAAAACTAAAAACAGAATCAAAAATAGCAGAAGAAAAAATTCACACCCTGGAGGACGCACAGGCTGGCGTTCAACGCCAGTAAGATGCATCTGGCTGGCGTTCAACGCCAGAACAGAGCATCATTCTGGCGCTGAACGCCAGAAACAAGTAACATTCTGGCGCTGAACACCAGGAATGTGCCCAGAGAGGAAAAACTGGCGCTGAACGCCAGTAACAAGCATGAAACTGGCGTTCAACGCCAGAAACATGCTTTACATGGGCGTTGAACGCCCAGAATGTGCACCAATGGGCGTTTAAACGCCAGAATGATGCACGAAGGCATTTTACATGCCTATTTGGTGCAGGGATGGAATTCCTTGACACCTCAGGATCTGTGGACCCCACAGGATCACCTCAGGATCTGTGGACCCCACAGGATCCCCACCTACCATATTCCCACCTTACCTCCTAATCCTAATTACACTCTCCTAATCCTATTTCACTCTTTCCCATGTCACACTTCCCAACAACTTTCACCAATCACCTCAATTCCTCTTCCCAATTACCCCATTCACCACTCACATCCATCCACTCTTCCCCATAAACCCCACCTACCTTCAAAAATTCAAAACCAATTTCCCTCCCATTCCCACCCTAAATAGCCGAACACAACCTCCCCCCTCTCCCTATAAATACCCTTCCATTCTACTTCATTTTCACACAACACAACCCCCTCTTCTCACCCTTGGCCGAACCATCACTTCCCCTTCTCTACCATATTTTCTTCTTCTTCTTCTTCTCTTCTTTCTTCTCTTGCTCGAGGGTGAGCAATATTTTAAGTTTGGTGTGGTAAAAGCATAAGCTTTTTGTTTTTCCATTACCATCAATGGCACCTAAGGCCGGAGTATCCTCTAGAAAAGGAAAAGGGAAGACAAAAGCTTCCACCTCCGAGTCATGGGAGATGGAAAGATTCATCTCCAAGAGCCATCAAGACCACTTCTATGATGTTGTGGCAAAGAAGAAGGTGATCCCTGAGGTCCCTTTCAAGCTCAGAAAAAATGAGTATCCGGAGATCCGACATGAAGTCCGAAGAAGAGGTTGGGAAGTCCTAACCAACCCCATGCAACAAGTCGGAATCTTAATGGTTCAAGAATTCCATGCCAATGCATGGATCACTAGGAACCATGATCAAGGTATGAACCCGAGTCCAAAGAATTATCTCACAATGGTTCGGGGGAAATACTTGGATTTTAGTCCGGAAAATGTGAGGTTGGCATTCCACTTGCCCATGATGCAAGGAGATGAACGCCCCTACACTAGAAGGGTCAACTTTGATCAAAGGTTGGACCAAGTCCTTATGGACATTTGTGTGGAAGGAGCTCAATGGAAGAGAGACTCCAAAGGCAAACCAGTCCAACTAAGAAGACTGGACCTCAAGCCTATAGCTAGAGGATGGTTAGAGTTCATTCAACGCTCCATCATTCCTACTAGCAACCGATCTGAAGTTACTGTGGATCGGGCCATCATGATTCATGGCATCATGATTGGAGAGGAAGTAGAAGTTCATGAGGTCATCTCCAATGAAATCTACAAAATAGCCGACAAGCCTTCACCCATGGCACGGCTAGCTTTTCCTCACCTTATTTGCCATCTATGTTACTCAGCTGGAGTCATCATAGAAGGAGACATCCTCATTGAAGAGGATAAGCCGATCACCAAGAAGAGAATGGAGCTCAAGAGATGCATGAGGAAGCTCATCATCAAGAAATCCCTGAGATGCCTCAAGGGATGCACTTTCCTCCAAACAACTATTGGGAACAACTCAACACTTTCTTAGAAGGTTTGAGCCACAATGTTGAACAACTAAGGGTGGAACATCATGAGCACTCCATCATTCTCCAAGAAATAAGAGAAGATCAAAGAGCAATGAGGGAGGAGCAACAAAGGCAAGGAAGGGACATAGAAGAGCTTAAGGACATTGTTGGACCTTCAAGAAGAAGACGCCACTAGAGGTGGACTCATTCCTTGTTCTTTATTTCTTTCTGTTTTTCGGTTTTTAATGTTGTGTTTATCTATGTTTTGTATCTCTACTTCATGATCATTAGTATGTAACCATGCCTTAAAGCTATGAATAAAATCCATTAATCCTTCACCTCTCTTAAATGAAAAATGTTTTAATTCAAAAGAACAAGAAGTACATGGATTTCGAATTTATCCTTGAATTTAATTTAATTATATTGATGTGGTGACAATACTTTTTGTTTTCTGAATGAATGCTTGAACAGTGCATATGTCTTTTGATCTTGTTGTTTATGAATGTTAGAACTGTTGGCTCTTGAAAGAATGATGAACAAAGAGAAATGTTATTGATGATCTGAAAAATCATGAAATTGATTCTTGAAGCAAGAAAAAGCAGTGAAAAAGAAGAAGCTTGCGAAAAAAAAAAAAAGAAGGAGCAGTAGAAAAAGCCAATAGCCCTTAAAACCAAAAGGCAAGGGTAAAAAGGATCCAAGGCTTTGAGCATCAATTGATAGGAGGGCCCAAGGAAATAAAATCCAGGCCTAAGCGGCTAAATCAAGCTGTCCCTAACCATGTGCATGTGTCATGAAGGTCCAAGTGAAAAGCTTGAGACTGATTGGTTAAAGTCGTGATCCAAAGCAAAAGAGTGTGCTTAAGAGCTCTGGACACCACTAACTGGGGACTCTAGCAAAGCTGAGTCACAATCTGAAAAGGTTCACCCAGTTATGTGTCTGTGGCATTTATGTATCCGGTGGTAATACTGGAAAACAAAGTGCTTAGGGCCACGGCCAAGACTCATAAGAAGCTGTGTTCAAGAATCAACATACTTAACTAGGAGAATCAATAACACCATCCGAAATTCTAAAGTTCCTAGAGAAGCCAATCATTCTAAACTTCAAAGGAAAAAGTGAGATGCCAAAACTATTCGGAAGCAAAAAGCTACAAGTCCCGCTCATCTAATTATAATTAATATTCATTGATATTCTGGAATTTATAGTATATTCTCTTCTTTTTATCCTATTTGATTTTCAGTTGCTTGGGAACAAGCAACAATTTAAGTTTGGTGTTGTGATGAGCGGATAATTTATACGCTTTTTGGCATTGTTTTTAGGTAGTTTTTAGTAAGTTCAAGCTACTTTTAGGGATGTTTTCATTAGTTTTTATGTTAAATTCACATTTCTGGACTTTACTATGAGTTTGTGTGTTTTTCTGTGATTCCAGGTAAATTCTGGCTGAAATTGAGGGACTTGAGCAAAACTCTGAAAAAGGCTGACAAAAGGACTGCTGATGCTGTTGGAATCTGACCTCCCTGCACTCGAAATGGATTTTCTGGAGCTACAGAACTCCAAATGGCGGGCTCTAAACGGCGTTGGAAATTAGACATCCAGAGCTTTCCATCAATATATAATAGTCCATACTTCATTCGGAAATTGACGACGTAACTTGGCGTTGAACGCCAAGTACATGCTGCTGTCTGGAGTTAAACGCCAGAAAAACGTCATGATCCGGAGTTGAACGCCCAAAACATGTCATAACTCGGAGTTCAACTCCAAGAGAAGCCTCAGCTCGTGGATTGATCAAGCTCAGCCCAAGCATACACCAAGTGGGCCCCGGAAGTGGATTTATGCATCAATTACTTACTCATGTAAACCCTAGGAGCTAGTTTATTATAAATAGAACATTTAACTATTGTATTAGATATCTTTTGATAGTTTAATCTCTTGACTGTTTAGCCTTTGATTATTCGGTCTCTTGATCACTCAGGGGGCTGGCCATTCGGCCATGCCTGAACCTTTTACTTATGTATTTTCAACGGTGGAGTTTCAGCACACCATAGATTAAGGGTGTGGAGCTCTGCTGTACCTCAAGTTTCAATACAATTACTATTACTTTTCATTCAATTCTCTCTTATTCTTATTCCAAGATATTCATTCGCACCCAAGAACATGATGAATGTGATGATTATGTGACGCTCATCATCATTCTCACCTATGAACGCGCGTGATTGACAACCACCTCCGTTCTACATGCAACCGAGCTTGAATGTGTATCTCTTAGATTCCCCAACAGAATCTTCGTGGTATAAGCTAGATAGATAGCGGCATTCATGAGGATCCAGAAAGTCTCACCTTGTCTGTGGTATTCCGAGTAGGATCCTGGGAATCCAGAAAGTCTAACCTTGTCTGTGGTATTCCGAGTAGGATTCCGGTAATGAATGACTGTGACGTGCTTCAGACTCGCAAGTGCTGGGCGTTAGTGACAGACGTAAAAGAATCAAGGGATTCTATTCCAGTAGGAGCGGGAACCAACCAGTGATTAGCCGTGCTGTGACAGAGCGCGTGAGCGTAGTTTTCACTGCGAGGATGGGATGTAGCCTTCGGCCAGTGTGATGCCTCCTGACGATTAGCCATGCGAGTGACAGCGCAGAGGACCATTTTCCTGAGAGGATTAAAAGTAGCCATCGTCGAACGGTGAACCCCTATACACAGCTTGCTATGGAAAGGAGTAGGAAGGATTGAGTTGAAGCAATAGGAAAGTAGGCGTTCTTGAGCCATACAGTATCTCCATTCGCTTATCTGAAATTCCCACCAATGAATCTGCATAAGTATTCTATCCCTTTTATTATTTCTATTTTATTATTTCTATTTTCGAAACCATAAACAAATTTAATCTGCCTAACTGAGATTTACAAGGTGACCATAGCTTGCTTCATACCAACAATCTCTGTGGGATCGACCCTTACTCACGTAAGGTTTATTACTTGGACGACCCAGTACACTTGCTGGTTAGTTAAACGGAGTTGTGTTCACTCGTGCCAATTTCAAATTCCATAAAAGTACAAGGAGTACAACTTAAAGAATATGGATCACAATTTCGTCCACCAACCCACGTTAGGTACATTAACATGGGAACTAATGTGGAAGAAAAGGGAAACTCCAACGATAGTGGAAAAGGTGAACGCCACTAACGTTTGCGAAGCCAAGAACACCCACGTTAGTGGCCACGTTAGTTACACTAACGTGGACACTAACGTGGGCAAAAATCTCACCCGGCAGCCTGACCATGCCTTCTTCAAACAAAAATAACTTAAGCCACAAAGCTCTAAATGAAGTGATTCCAGTGGCATTGGAAAGTAGGATTCTAGAGCTTTCCAAGCATATATGGAACTACATGGTGGACACTAAATTTGAGGGAGAAAACTTGCCCCAAAAGTGCAAAGATGAACATGGTATCAACCTGTAGTAAGGCCAGCTGACCTCTTCACCTTCCAAGTCATGTAACTCGAGCTGTAGAGCTCCAAATGATGCACTTTTAAAAGTGTTGGAAATTAGACATCCAGGGCTTTCCAACAATATATAATAGTATGGGGTGAGCTCCAGAATCTGGCAATATTAATCCCCTAAACACTGACGTTATTGGCACTCACTTTTTCCAATAACGCCAGTGACTATGCCAGCGATCATGTCCCCTTCAAAGGAGCATAACTTGAGTTACAGAGGTCCAATTGAGGTTATTCTAGTTGCGTTAGAAAGCTGACATTCAGAGCTTTCCAAAGATATATAATGATCTATAGTGAGCATGAAATTAGAGCACAAACAATAGGCATCTTTTAAGCCCCAAAAATACCAACTAGGTAGCAAGTGTGACGTTAGCCACACTAACTTCAGCACTAATGCCACACTTGTAGCGTTAGTGTGGCTAACGGTAGAACTAACATTAGCACCTGGACCTCAACTTGATTCACTTCTCTTTCAAGGACCACCCAACCTCAAGGAAGCAAGCCCACAAGTGTCAACCAATCAAGGCCACAAGAAGCATCTAGAATAGGAATTTTCATTTAATTGTAATTTGCTTTTAATTTCATTTTGTAATTTAGGAGAGCCTATATAAAGGCCTTAGTTTGTACATTCAATTTATGCCTAAAATGGGGGATTGAAGAGGGGTCTTTGGACTCCCTCCCCTCACACACTTTTCCTTCTCTTTCTTTTCTTTGTACTTTTCATTTATGAATTTTGAAGTTTCAATTTTAGTTTTAATCTTCATCTTTACTTTTCTACACTTTCTTTCTTTTCTATTTTGGTAGAGCAATGATCAATTAACTCTTTTCATTGGGTTAGAGAGCTCTATTGTGATTCAATGGATCAATTGTAGTTCTTATTCTTCTTCTTCTTTCTTTTCTCTTGATTTTACTAGAGAGCTTTCGAACTTCATCCAATCGGGTAATTGTCTTGGAAGAGAAATTGCTCATACTTGGATTTCCTCTGAACCTTGGAAGAGGAATGAGGAAATCATGCTAGAAATACTCTCTCACATTGGATTAGGTTGGGGGTTCAATGGATATTGTGACATTTAATCCTACCAATACTTTGATCTATGAATGTGTGGTATAATCAGTGGACCAAACTTCATCTTTTTCCATTAGCAATTAAATCAAGGAATTGGGAAATTGTTCAAGCTTAAAGAGATTGGATTGCCAAGGAATTGGTATTCAATCACTTAAGATTGCCAAGGAGATCAATGAATGCATTGATTGAGGAAGAGATGAGAATGAACTTGATCCAGAGGATTGCAATATCTCTTGATCCGAATGTTCAATTTATTTTTAGTTCTTACATTTACTTTTCTTGCCATTTTACTTTTCTGCACTTTATTGCTTTCTTTACTTTTATGCCATTTACATTTCCTTGTTACTTATAACTCCAATATGATTTGTCTAATTAGGATAATCAATTGACAATTGATTGCTTAATCCGTTAATCCCTGTGGATTCGACCTCACTCTATTGTGAGTTTTTACTTGACAACAATTCGGTATACTTGTCGAAGGGAAATTTGTTGAGAGACAAGTTTCCGTGCATCAGAACACCCCTACATATAAAGCAAACTGGAAAAAGAGGTTAAAAAACTCAGATACAATCTGTTTTGTCAATTTTTAGCAAATCGATGGTGGTTCGATTCTAATGGTCTGGGAGCGAAACCAACTCCACTGTGCGAGTACCAGTTTTCTATAAGTGCATCAAAGTGTCTTCGATTAGACTAAATTTAAAAGATTAAAATACAGTAAATTCATAGATTAATAAATAAAGTTCAGAAATTAACGTTTTGTAAACAAAATCAACGATTTTTTAAAGAAATTAAAGGAAAAAACAACAAGTTACTTTCTTTTGAAATAAAGGACTTCTACATGTAAAATGATAATGATAAAATGCTGAAAGCTAAATTTGACAGAAAAAATAAAGAATATGAATAATACTTAATGAATAAGATTAAATGAAATATGAAGAATACAAACAGGATTGAAATTAAAAAAAAAAAGAATAAGGTGGAAGGAACCCTACAGAAAAAAGAAATTTGATCGCAAACTCAGGGATACGCTGGGATGTGAGTGTGCTTAGAGTATTTTTCTGAATAAAAGTTCCAACCCCTTTTCACTGAAATTCCCTAGTATTTATAAGCTACCCTTACATAAGGGTCAATTAAAATTACATTAATTACAATTAATTATAATTAAAATAAATTTCAATTTTGAAACACAACCGCCTTTGGTAACGGTTCCCGCTACATGATTATAGATATTCCCCATGTGATTAATTATCCACTCCCATGTGATTAATTATCCACTAACCTTCTCACTTCTTTGACCACTTGACTAAATCTTCGAAAGTCTTCCTTCAAATCGAATCTCCCCCTCGATTTAACTTCTTCGATTTCGACAAAGCAACTCGGAAACAACTTCCGTGTCAACAACTCCCATACTTAGCCTCCTAAACATATTTCCTCGAAAACCCATATTCGATATCTTTCGATTCAATTTCTTTCAGATCGAAAATCAATTTTCGATCAACAAATTGCCCCCTTGGATTAATGTGGTTTCCTTTAATATCATTATTGAAAAGCAAAGCACTTAATCCAAAAACATCAGTTTTCAAATTAATAATAATTGTCATTAAAAACTTCCATTATCACTAGCCCACTCGACACGTCTCCCAAGAGTCACGCCCTCTCTCTTCACCATTCCATCTTCCTCAAGAAGTTACCTCTTTTTGCATCTTCTCTACAGTAACGGCTACAACAACACTTTAAAAGCACCATTCTTACCTCCATTCAATTTTCCTACATTCCATCATTCTCTAGACTTTCTTTACAACCTCAAATTTCTTCACAAAACTTCCTAATCTAAGAATGGCTGGCTCTTCTTCACAAATCACTCCTTCTGACAAAGGTAAAGGCCATTGATGAGTGGATAATTTATACGCTTTTTGGCATTGTTTTTAGTATGCTTTTAGTATGTTTTAGTTAGTTTTTATTATATTTTTATTAGTTTTATTTAAAATTCACTTTTCTGGACTTTACTATGAGTTTGTGAGTTTTTCTGTGATTTCAGGTATTTTCTGGCTGAAATTGAGGGACCTGAGCAAAAATCTGATTCAGAGGCTGAAAAGGGCTGCAGATGCTGTTGGATTCTGACCTCCCTGCACTCGAAGTAGACATCCAGGGCTTTCCAGCAATATATAATAGTCCATACTTTGCCTGAGATTTGATGGCCCAAACAGGCGTTCCAAGTCAGCTTCAGAATTCCCGGTGTTAAACGCCAGAACTGGCACAAAAGTGGGAGTTAAACGCCCAAACTGGCACAAAAGCTGGCGTTTAACTCCAAGAAAAGTCTCTACACATGGAAGCTTCAATGCTCAGCCCAAGCACACACCAAGTGGGCTCGGAAGTGGATTTTTATGTCATTTACTCATTTCTGTAAACCATATGCTACTAGTTCTCTATAAATAGGACCTTTTGCTATTGTATTTGGAGGATCTTTCAATCTTCGGATCATCTTTTGATCATGTTTTTATGATTGAACCCTCTTTGGGAGGCTGGCCATTCGGCCATGCCTAGACCTTGTTCTTATGTATTTTCAACGGTAGAGTTTCTACACACCATAGATTAAGGTGTGGAGCTCTGCTGTACCTCGAGTATTAATGCAATTACTATTGTTCTTCTATTCAATTCAGCTTATTCTTGTTCTAAGATATCACTTGTTCCTCAAATTGATGAATGTGATGATCCGTGACACTCATCATCATTCTCACCTATGAACGTGTGCCTGACAACCACCTCCGTTCTACCTTAGATTGAGTGGATATCTCTTGGATTCCTTAATCAGAATCTTTGTGATATAAGCTAGAATCCATTGGCAGCCATTCTTGAGAATCCAGAAGGTCTAAACCTTGTCTGTGGTATTCTGAGTAGGATTCAGGGATTGAATGACTGTGACGAGCTTCAAACTCGCGATTGTGGGGCGTTAGTGACAGACACAAAAGAATCACTGGATTCTATTCCGACATTATCGAGAACCGACAGATTGATGAGTTTGGAAAACTCTAATTTAGTTTTGATGATGAACAAACATTATTGAAATAATTAATTACAAAATTATTAAGTTGATTTTCAGTTAACATATGTTAATTAATAATTTTGTGTTGCAGGTTTTATAATTGGGCCGAAATAAAAAAAAAGAAAGATCTCAAGCCCAATAAAATAAATTTCAGCCCCATGTAATTCTTGTTGTGAGATTTTTTTACTGAAACGATTTTATCAGTTGGGCCAGAAAATCTTGTTTCTATAAGCCCAAGCCTTCCTATGTGTTCATTGCTTGATCCCAATTCCATCAGGAAAGCAAATGTTAACCAAATGGGCCAGTTTTAATTTCAATGTTACAAGCCCAAATTCTATTAGTGATAAATGGTTCCAACCTTGGTTCGAAACCAAAGAAAAATGAAAGCAAAGTGCTTCCAACGGAACCAAGCCTTTAACCATGTGATGGATTTCAAAATCTATTACATTGTTAATTAATGCATGGGGAATATAAGAGAGAAAAAAATTCAGCTGAATTGATTGATGGCTATTATGACAAACACGCCACTCTAAGCTAGGGAAGTAAAAGCAAGCTATTCTCAATTAATTTATTTAACCACTTTGTATTGCTTTTCTTCAGATTCTTTTCTTTCTCTCATCTCTTTCTTGTTTCTTCTTCAGTCTTTGTCCAGTAAACCATGGACGCCGTGCTCATCAACAAAGAAAAAGAAGGAGTTGCATGCATCAAGACCATCAAGCTAATGATGGTAAGAAAACATACTAAAATAAAAATGAGCTGTGGCTGAGATATTCACCAAATGTGGTTAGATTTGGTGAGGTAATCTCGAGCTCTTCATGCTCAGAAAAGGAAGTTGAAGATTCGGCCAAGAGAAGAGATTCTTGAAGCATGGCTTGTCTTTGATTCTGCTCAACCACCACAGGGAGTAGCTAGAGTGGCGAAGTGATGGTTAAAGGCAGAGATTGAAGCAGATGAAGTCATTATCATCATGAGGCATCAAGGGCCAGAAATCCATCTTGGAGAGCAAGCCAAGGATGGAGAGCCCGGATTGATGAAGGGTGATGATCAAGAAAGGACTAGAGGTAATTGCATGTTGGTTAATGCATGGTTATCTCTTCTCTCTCTGTGTGGCCGAACCGGTTCTGTGTTTGTTGAAGGAGGAAGAAGTTGGTTCGGTTTTGGCTTCAAGTGTGGAGGCTTTCCTCTTCTTTAAAAAGGGGGAACAACCACTGTTTGAGGCAAGGAGAAAATTTGAGATTGCAAGGCACAGAGTTCTCAGAGCTACCTGAGCTAACAGTTTTTCTCTTCTCCTTCAATGTTCTCTGTTTTGTAATTTTTCTGATTAATTTTGTCATGTCTTGAGTCTCATGGAAAAAAGGCAAACAAGTGAGGTTTGTATGAAAAAGCCAAAGAGCGGAAAAAGGCAGAGAGTGCAAAATTAAAAGAAAAGCCATAGATGTCTTAGAGGTCCTTTGTTCATCTATGTTGTGTATCATGATTCTGTGGGAATCCCCTTGTAAGTTGGGTTAGCACTTTACAAGTTGTAATCAGATTGATTATAGTGAAATTCCATCATGTTTGTGATGGAAACTGGATGTAGGTTGCACTTCACTTAGCAGCCGAACCAGGATATATCTGGGTGCAATCTTCTTCTCCTTTCTACTCCATTTCTGTTTTTAAATACACAGGAGCAAAAACCAGAAGTTTCTCGTGCCAAGTGACGAGACAAAAAGAAAAGTCTCGTAGCAAGGGACGAGACAAAACAAAGTTGCTCGTGTCTAGTGACGAGCAAAAATAGAAAAGTCTTCTCTAAAGGTCAGCAAGTGTTTCAAGTTTAAAAAGGGGGCTAAGATTCAACCCCCCCTTCTCTTAGCCACTGAAACCATCACAGATGAATAGTCATGCTGTGACAGAGCGCGTTGAACATTTTCACTGAGAGGATAGGACTGTAGCCATTGACAACGGTGATGCCCAACATACAGCTTACCATGGAAAGGAGTAAGAAGGATTGGATGAAGACAGTAGGAATGCAGAGAGACGGAAGGGACAAAGCATCTCCATACGCTTATCTGAAATTCTCACCAATGAATTACATAAGTATCTCTATCTTTATTTTATGTTTTATTTATCTTTTAATCATTAATCCTCCATAACCATTTGAATCCGCTTGACTGAGATTTACAAAATGACCATAGCTTGCTTCATACCAACAATCTCCGTGGGATCGACCCTTACTCGCGTAAGGTTTATTACTTGGACGACCCAGTGCACTTACTGGTTAGTTGTGCGAAGTTGTGATGAAGAGTTGAGATTGCAAATGAGCGTACCATGTTGATGGCGCCATTAATGATCACAATTTCGTGCACCAAGTTTTGGGCGCCGTTGCCGGGGATTGTTTGAGTTTGGACAACTGACGGTTCATCTTGTTGCTTAGATTAGGTAATTTTATTTTATGTTTGAGCTTTTTACTTTTTGAAATTTTTTCCAAAAATACAAAAAATTATTTCTATTTTGTTCTTCAGAGTTTTTAAGAATGGATTCTAGAGTTTCATGATGATTTGTTGAAGTATGGCTGGCTGTGAAGCCATATCTAATCTTTTGGACCGAGGTTTCAACTTATCATCACAAGAGCTTGTTGATTTCTATCAATTTTGCTGTTGTGAGCAATGATCTGCTAAAGCTTGGTTGGCCATTGGCCATGTCTAGTGTTTTAGACCGGAGCTTTCACTGAAAGCTTGGCTGGCTGTGAAGCCATGTCTAATTCCTGGACCGGAGTCTTAGACTAGCATTGCAATGATTCCTGGAATTCTCATTAAGAATTTTGAACCCTTGTTTTTTTTTTCCACTCAATTTTCAAAAAAGCATAAAAAAATTTATAAAATCTTAAAATCAAAAATATTTTTATGTTTCTTGTTTGAGTCTAGTGTCTAATTTTAAGTTTGGTGTCAATTGCATGTCTTTATTCTTCTAATTTTCGAAAATTACATGCATTATGTTCTTCATTGATCTTCAAGTTGTTCTTGATGATTTCCTTGCTCTGATCTTTAAATTCTCTTGTCTTGAGTATACAAACTTCTAAGTTTGGTGTCTTTCATGCATTGTTTATTTGATCTTAATTTCATTTTGATTATTCCTCATCATTAAAAATTCAAAAAAAAAATTAATTTGTGTCTTTTCAAGTCAATAATACAGAGAATTGAAGATTCAGAACATGCAGCAGAGAAATTACACGGAAAAAGCTGGGCGTTCAAAACGCCCAGTAAAGAAGGAAAACTGGCGTTTAAACGCCAGCCAGGTGGTAGCATTTTGGGCGTTAAACGCCAGAATGGATACCATTCTAGGCATTTAACACCAGGATGATACAAGAGGGAAGATTTTGTTTTTAATTCAAAATTTTTTTTCAAGTTTTCATAATTTTTCAAAATCAAATCTTTTTCAAACCATATCTTTTCAATCATATATTTTCAAAATCAATTTCTTTCCATTCTCAAAAATACTTGCCTACAATTAATGATTTGATTCAACATTTCAAGTATGTTGCCTTTTCTGTTAAGAAAGGTTTAATGTTTGAATCATATCCTTTAAATTTCTTGTTAGCCAAGTCATTAATTTTAAAAATCAAATCTTTTTAAATTGTTTCTCAATCATATATTTTCAATCATATCCTTTTTAAAACAATAACTCTTCAATCATATCTTCTTAATCAAATCTTTTTCCAAATAATTGTCAATCTTCTTGATTTCTAATTTCAAAATCTTTTTCAAAAATAACTTTATTTCTTTCCCAACTTTAATTTTTGAAAATCATTCTTCAATTTTTCAAAATTTCTTCAAAATCTTTTAATTTATTTTCGAAAATTCTTCCCCTCTTCTCACATCCTTCTATTTAAGGACTAACACTCCTCCACTATCAACAATTCGAACTCTATCTCTCTTGATAAGTTCGAATTCTTCTTATTCTACCTCCTCCTTCTATTCTTCTTTTTCTCTGACATCTCAAGGAATCTATATACTGTGACATAGAGGATTCCATATTTTCTTGTTCTCTTCTCTTTCATATGAGCAGGAGCAAAGACAAAAGCATTCTTGTTAAGGCTAACCCTGAACCTGATAGGACCTTGAAGCGAAAGCTAAGAGAAGCTAAAGCGCTACTCTTTGTAGAGGACCTAACAGAAATCTTCAAACAAGAAGAAGACATGGCAGCCAGAAACAACAACAATGCCAACAATGCAAGGAAGGTGCTGGGTGACTTTACTGCACCTACTCCCGACTTCTATGGGAGAAGCATCTCTATCCCTGCCATTGGAGCAAACAACTTTGAGCTTAAGCCTCAATTAGTTTCTCTAATGCAACAGAATTGCAAGTTCCATGGACTTCCATTGGAAGATCCTCATCAGTTTTTAGCTGAATTCTTGCAAATCTGTGACACTGTCAAGACCAATGGGGTTGACCCTGAGGTCTACAGACTTATGCTATTCCCTTTTGCTGTAAAAGACAGAGCTAGGATATGGTTGGACTCACAACCTAAAGAAAGCCTGAACTCTTGGGAAAAGCTAGTCAATGCCTTCTTGGCAAAGTTTTTTCCACCTCAAAAATTGAGTAAGCTCAGACTGGAAGTCCAAACCTTCAGACAGAAGGAAGGTGAATCCCTCTATGAAGCTTGGGAAAGATACAAACAATTGATCAGAAAGTATCCTTTTGACATGCTTTCTGAATGGAGCATCATAGGTATCTTCTATGATGGTCTGTCTGAACTGTCCAAGATGTCATTGGACAGCTCTGCTGGACGATCTCTTCATCTGAAGAAGACGCCTGCAGAAGCTCAAGAACTCATTGAAATGGTTGCAAATAACCAATTCATGTACACTTCTGAAAGGAATCCTGTGAACAATGGGACGAATCAGAAGAAATGAGTTCTTGAGATTGATACTCTGAATGCCATATAGGCTCAGAACAAAATATTAACTCAGCAAGTCAATATGATTTCTCAAAGTCTGTCTGGAATGCAAGCTGCACCAGGCAGTACTAAGGACGCTTCATCTGAAGAAGAAGCTTATGATCCTGAGAACCCATCAATGGAAGAGGTGAATTACATGGGAGAACCCTATGGAAACACCTATAATCCTTCATGGAGAAATCATCCAAATCTCTCATGGAAGGATCAACAGAGACCTCAACAAGGTTTCAACAACAGTAATGGTGGAAGAAACAGGTTTAGCAATGGCAAGCCTTTTCCATCATCTTCTCAGCAACAGATAGAGAATTCTAAGCAGAGCCACTCTGACTTAGCAACCATGGTCTCTGATCTAATCAAAACCACTCAAAGTTTCATGACTGAAACAAGGTCCTCCATTAGAAACTTGGAGGCACAAGTGGGTCAGCTGAGTAAGAAAGTTACTGAACTCCCTCCTAGTACTCTTCCAAGCAATACAGAAGAGAATCCAAAAGGAGAGTGTAAGACCATCAACATGGCCGAATTTGGAGAGGAGAAAGAGGCAGTGAGCGCCACTGAGAAAGACCTCAATGGACGTCCACTGGCCTCCAATGAGTTCCCTAATGAGGAACCATGGGAATCTGAGGCTCACACTGAGACCATAGAGATTCTATTGGATTTACTTCTGCCATTCATGAGCTCTGATGAGTATTCTTCCTCTGAAGAAGACGAAGATGTCACTGAAGAGCAAGTGGCTAAGTACCTTGGAGCAATCATGAAGCTAAATGAGAAGTTATTTGGTAATGAGACTTGGGAGGATGAACCCTCTTTGCTCACCAAAGAACTGGATAACTTGACTAGGCAGAGATTACCTCAAAAGAGACAGGACCCTGGGAAGTTCTCAATACCTTGTACATTAGGCACCATGACCTTCGAGAAGGCTCTGTGTGACCTAGGGTCAAGCATAAACCTCATGCCTCTCTCTGTAATGGAGAAGCTAGGGATCTTTGAGGTACAAGCTGCAAGAATCTCACTAGAGATGGTAGACAATTCAAGAAAATAAGCTTATGGACTTGTAGAGGATGTTCTGGTAAAGATTGAAGACCATTACATCCCTGCTGATTTCATAGTCCTAGAGACTGGGAAGTGCATGGATGAATCCATCATCTTTGGCAGACCCTTCCTAGCCACAGCAAAGGCTGTGATTAATGTTGACAGAGGAGAATTGATCATTCAAGTGAATGAAGAATCTTTTGTGTTTAAGGCTCAAGGATATTCCTCTATAACCATGGAGAGGAAGCATGAAGAGCTTCTCTCAAAATAGAGTCAAACAGAGCCCCCATAGTCAATCTCTAAGTTTGGTGTTGAGAGGCCACAACCAAATTCTAAGTTTGGTGTTGAACCCCCACATTCAAACTCTAAGTTTGGTGTTGGGAGGTTCCAACATTACTCTGAACATCTGTGAGGCTCCATGAGGGCCCACTGTCAAGCTACTGACATTAAAGAAGCGCTTGTTGGGAGGCAACCCAATGTTATATTTATCTATTTTCCATTGTTATTTTATGTTTTCTGTAGGTTGATGATCATGTGAAGTCACAAAAATAATTCAAAAAGCAAAAACAGAATGAAAAACAGAAAGAAAAATAGCACACCCTGGAGGAAAAGCTTGCTGGCATTTAAACGCCAGTAAGGGCAGCAAATGGGCGTTTAACGCCCAGTCTAGCACCATTATGGGCGTTTAACGCCAAAAAAGGGCACCAGACTGGCATTTAACGCCAGAAAAGGGCAGCAGCCTGGCATTTAACGCGAGGGATTTGCAGAAAGGGCGTTTTACACGCCACTTAGTGCAGGGATGAGCTATCCTTGACACCTCAAGATCTGTGGACCCCACAGTATCCCCACCTACCCCACCACTCTCTCTCTTCTTCACCCATTCACCAATCACCTCAATACCTCTTCCCCAAAAAAAAAAAAAACCCCTCCCCTATCAAATCCCACCATTCTCTTCACCACTCACATCCATCCTTCATAAAACCCCACCTACCCTACCATCCAAATTCAAACCACTTTCTCTCCCAAACCCACCCACAATGGCCGAACCCTACCCCTCTCTCTACCCCTATATAAACCCTTCTTCACTCTTTCATTTTCACACAACCTAAACACTACTTCTCCCCCTCAGCCGAACCACAAAAGCCCCCTCCATCTCCTCTATTTCCTCTTCTTCTACTCTTTTCTTTCCTCTTTTGCTCGAGGACGAGCAAATCTGCTAAGTTTGGTGTGGTAAAAGCGTTGCTTTTTATTTTTCCATAACCATTTATGGCACCTAAGGCCGGAGAAACCTCTAGAAAGAGGAAATGAAAGGCAAAAGCTTCCACCTCCGAGTCATGGGAGATGGAGAGATTCATCTCAAGGGTGCATCAAGACCACTTCTATGAAGTTGTGGCCATGAAGAAGGTGATCCTCGAGGTCCCTTTCAAAATCAAAAAGAGTGAATATCCGGAGATCTGACATGTGATCCGAAGAAGAGGTTGGGAAGTTCTTACCAACCCCATTCAACAACTCAGAATCTTAATGGTTCAAGAGTTCTATGTCAATGCATGGATCACCAAGAACCATGATTAAAGTGTGAACCCGGACCCAAAGAATTGGCTTACAATGTGTTCATACCCTGACCGAGCTCTCCAAACTCGGGAAGTTCGCAGAAGGTCCGACCTCATCCAAAGGCCCACGCCTAAAGGTCGGACCTCGGACATCATAGCAAGGAAGGCCCATCAAAAGCAACACAGCCCAAAACCTAAAGGCCGAAATAGGCCTAGAAGAGGCGGTTCCGCAAAGATAGAGATAAAACTCCCAAAAGATAAGATAAGATAAGAATATCTTATCCAGGGAAGATCACGGCCAACCACTATAAATACACTGGAGCACCCAGGTATAACTCATACTCTAATTCTACTCAATATCTGCTTGGACCCATGCTAACTTAAGCATCGGAGTGTCATTGCAGGTACCACCCCCAGCCGCTCAGCACACCAAGCTCGGGTCACGGAACCCCTACCTCGGGTCTTGCCAGACGACCGAGCTACACGTTTCAGGTAACCCTCGGAACATTGGCGCCGTTGCCGGGGACCCTGGAAGTCATCCCTTTACCATGGCGGACGACCCTCCCAACAATAACCACGCTACATCAGAACAAGAAGAGGAAATTGACACCGGAGAACGACCGGACAGCCCTCTATCACCACGCACTCCAGGAGGAAACAAACAGAATCGCCCAAAGACATCACTTCCAAACAAAAATCCACAAAATCCCGAAAAAGAAGAGAGCTCAGAAATTCTAGAAGCAGTACGGGCACAGCAAAACCGACTGAAACAACTCGAAGAGGACATAAAAAGCAGAAAGAAACTGAACAAGATTTAAGAAGGGAAGCTCGCAAGCGCAGAGAGTTAGAAGAAAAGCTGCGGAAGATAGAGGCCGAGTTGAAAGACCGGACGGAACGCGGCGCCACCCCCGAAAACAACCATGATCCCTTCACACAAGAGATCATGAAGGAGAAGGCACCGCGAAACTTCAAACCACCTGATATGGATCTCTACGACGGCACCACCGACCCAAGTCACCACCTCAGCAACTTCCGAAGCAGAATGTACCTGGTCGACGCCTCCGACGCGATTCGGTGCAAAGCCTTCCCCACCACTCTCACCAAGTCGGCCATGAAGTGGTTCGACAACCTGCCACCAGGATCAATCTCCAGCTTCGAGGACCTAACCAAGAAATTCCTAACAAGGTTCTCTATTCAAAAGGACAAGGCAAAACATGCCCCCAGTCTACTCGGGATCAAACAGGGTAACCAAGAAACTCTCCGAGAATACATGGAGCAATTCAACAAAGCCTGCCTGGACATACAACACTTGCCCACTGAAGCAGCCATCATGGGACTAGCAAACGGCCTAAAAGAAGGACCATTTAGCCAATCCCTATCCAAACGATACCCGACCTCCTTATACGAGGTGCAAGAGCGGGCAGAAAAATATATCAACATGGAGGAAACCTCCCAGCTAAGAGACTCTTCTAGGAAGGAATCAACCTACCCACTCCGAGACCGAGATCGAGAACAGAAAAAGAAAGAAGAGTCCAACTCGGACAAACCACGGAAGTACCATAGCTACACTCCCCTCCGAGTTTCCCTGGTAGACGTCTACAGAGAAGTATGCCACACCGAAAAAATCCCACCGCCCCGACCTTTAAAACACAAGAGAGCGGGGAGAGATCGGTCCGAATACTGTGAATACCACAAGCTCTACGGTCATTCTACTAATGACTGCCACGACCTGAAGAATGTTATAGAAAAGCTAGCCAGAGAAGGAAAACTCAACAGATACATAGCGGAAAAAGGAGAAGAAACCAAAAAGAGAAGGAGGGGAGATAACGAGGATCGGGCCGAACAGACCTTGCGAACCCCTGAAAGGCACATACACATGATAAACGGAGGTTTTGCAGGCGGAGGAACATCCAGATCCTCGCGAAAAAGACACCTCAAAGAGATCTATCATGTCCGAGAAGATAATCCCCTGCCCGAGCTGCCAACCATCTCATTCACCCAAGAAGATGCTCAGGGGATAATACCCGGCCATGACGATCCTATGGTGATCACCATTATCCTAGCAAACGCCAACTTACATCGAACCTTGATTGACCAAGGAAGCTCAGCAGATATCCTGTTCAAAGCGGCCTTCGACAAGCTCGGACTTGAAGAAAAAGAGCTAAAGGCCTATCCCTCCGACCTATTTGGGCTAGGGGACACCCCGATCCACCCCTTAGGATACATCTCGCTACACACTACCTTCGGAAGAGGCGAGCAATCTAAAACATTAAGCATCGACTACATTATAGTCGACGTTACCTCAGCATACAATGCCCTCATTGGGCGACCAACCCTAAACAGACTGGCAGCTGTGGTCTCAACCCCACACCTCTGTATGAAGTTCCCTACCGCAAAGGGAATCGCCACCCTAAAAGGCGACCAAAAATTAGCACGGCGATGCTACAACGAAAGTCTAAGCCTAAAAGGGAAAGAAGTCAACACAATAGAACTCGGGCGAGTTCAAACCCGAGAAGACCTTCGGCCACAACCAGAGGGAGAAACCGAAAGAATCCAAATCGGGAACACACCTGAAAAAGTAACAAACATTGGAGCAAACCTCGAAGCAGGCCTAAAGGAGGAACTCATAACCCTCTTAAGGGAGAATTCCGACCTCTTCGCCTGGAAGGCCTCCGACATGCCAGGCATAAGTCCCGACCTGATGTGCCATAAGCTATCAGTATACCCGGGATCCAGACCCGTCCAACAGAGACGCCGGAAGCTCGGACCCGAGCGCATGCAGGCAATAGAAGAACAGGTACAAGCACTGCTAGATGCAGGATTCATTAGGGAAGTAAAATATCCCCTATGGCTCGCAAACGTGGTCCTGGTAAAAAGCCCAACGGAAAATGGAGGATGTGCGTCGATTACACGGATCTCAACAAAGCCTGCCCCAAAGACCCATATCCACTACCAAACATCGACGCCTTAGTCGACGCAGCCTCAGGCTACAGATATCTCTCCTTCATGGATGCATACTCGGGATACAATCAAATCCCGATGTACGGACCCGACCAAGAAAAGACCTCGTTCATAACCCCAAGGGCAAACTACTGCTACGTAGTAATGCCCTTCGGGCTGAAGAACGCCGGGGCAACCTACCAGAGGCTAATGAACAAAGTATTCTCAGAGCACATCGGGCTACAGCTAGAAGTGTACGTCGACGATATGCTGGTAAAGACACAAGAAGACAGAAACTTGGTTCCCGACCTCACAAGTGTCTTCGGCACCCTCAGGAAACACAACATGAGACTTAACCCGACCAAGTGCACCTTCGCCGCAGAAGCCGGAAAGTTCTTAGGCTTCATGCTGACTCAAAGAGGCATCGAAGCAAACCCGGACAAATGCCAAGCGATACTCAAAATGAAGAGCCCGACGTGTGTCAAAGAAGTACAACAACTAAATGGAAGGCTAGCCGCCCTATCAAGATTCTTGGCAGGATCAGCGATAAAATCACTACCTCTCTACTCACTCCTAAAGAAAGGGAAACCCTTCTCATGGACCCCGGAGTGCGAAAAAGCCTTCCAAGAATTCAAGGAATTCCTCGGGCAGCCACCAATCCTAACCCGACCTTTAAAAGGGGAAGAGCTCGTATTATACCTCTCGGTCGGACATCGGGTAGTTGCTTCAGCATTAATACGAGAAAATGACCAAGGACAACACCCCATATATTTCGTAAGCAAGGCACTACAAGGGGCCGAATTAAACTATCAGAAAATAGAGAAATTCGCCTACGCCCTAGTATTCACGGCTCGGAGGCTCCGTCCCTACTTTCAAGCCCACACCATCAAAGTCCGGACGAACCAACCCATGAGACACATCCTACAAAAAACAGACATGGCAGGACGAATCCTACAATGGGCGGTGGAACTGTCCGAGTTCGACCTCCACTATGAAGCCCGGACTGCCATAAAATCTCAATATCTAGCCGACTTCATCGCAGAATATACTGAGACCCCGGGAACTCCACTCTCGTATGTCGACGGGTCCTCAAACAAAACAGGAAGCGGAGCCGGTGTTATACTCGAAAGCGACCAAGTAACACGGATAGAGCTATCCTTAAAATTCGAGTTCCAGGCTTCAAACAACCAAGCCGAATACGAGGCCCTACTAGCAGGACTAAAGCTAGCCGAAGAGGTCGGAGCCCAGAGAATCACGATCTTCAGCGACTCCCAGGTCGTCACATCACAAGTAAATGGAAGTTACCAGGCCAAAGACCCTACTATGAAAAAATACCTGGACCAAACACAGGCACAATTACGACAATTCCCGGAAATACAAATCCAGCACATACCTCGGGAACAAAATGCCCGGGCAGACGCCCTCTCGAAGCTCGCTAGCACCAAGCCCGGAGGCAACAACAGAAGTCTTCTCCAAGAAACCCTACAATCTCCCTCCGTGCTAAGAGAGGAAGAAACGTTAAATATATCCAACCAACAACAAGGATGGATGACCCCCATACTCAACTACCTGAAGTCAGGAACTCTCCCCATAGAAAGAAAAGAAGCTAAAAGGCTTACAAAGGACGCCCAGAATTATACGCTAATTCACGACGTATTATACAGAAGAGGATTCTCAAACCCCCTCCTTAGGTGCGTTCCGACCTCAGAAACAAAGGGCGTCCTCGAAGAAGTCCACGAAGGCATGTGTGGGAACCATCTCGGAGCTCGGGCACTATCTAAGAAAGTAGTCAGGGCCGGGTTCTACTGGCCGACCTTACAAAGAGACGCGACAGAGTTTGTGAAAATATGCCCCCCTGCCAAAAACACGCCAATTTTCACAAGGCACCGCCCGAAGACCTTATCAGCATCACTGCGCCATGGCCCTTCGCAAAATGGGGACTCGACCTACTCGGCCCGTTTCCACAAGGACCGGGGCGAGTCAAATACCTCATAGTAGGGGTCGACTACTTCACAAAGTGGATCGAAGCCGAACCCTTAGCCACTATTACGGCTCAGAAAAGCCGTAAATTCCTATACAAAAACATCGTCACGAGGTTCGGAGTCCCCTACTCCATCACAACAGACAATGGAACACAGTTCACGGACACAAGTTTTCAGAACTTGGTGGCCGAACTAAAAATCAAACAGCAATTCACATCGGTCGAGCACCCACAAGCCAATGGACAAGCAGAGGCTGCAAATAAAGTCATCTTGGCCGGGTTAAAGCGAAGACTCCAAGAGGCCAAAGGGGCATGGGCCGACGAACTCCCCCAGGTACTATGGGCATATCGGACAACCCCGCACTCTACAACGGGAGAATCCCCATTCCGGCTAGCTTACGGGATGGAGGCAATGATTCCTATCGAAATAGATGAAGGGTCGCCCAGAGTCATCTTCTACAACGAAAGAGGCAACCCACAGGCACAAAGGGAAGAACTCGACCTCCTCCCCGAGGTCCGAGAAAGAGCCCGAATCCGAGAAGAAGCCTTAAAACGGCGAACGGCCCTCAGATACAATCAAAAGGTAATAAAGCGAAGCTTCTCCAGTCACGACCTGATTCTAATCCGAAATGACATCGGAACACAAAAGTCGGGAGAAGGAAAGCTAGCCGCAAATTGGAAAGGGCCCTACAAGGTAACAGAAGTCTTAGGGACAGGCTACTACAAAATATCCGACCTAGAAGGCAATGAGCTGCCCAGGACCTGGCACGCCTGTAATCTAAGACGGTACTACAGCTAGAAAAACTTAACCCGAGGTGTACTCTTTTTCCCTACAAGGGTTTTTTAATGAGACACCCGGTTAAGTAGGATACCCGACCTAAAGGGTAAACACTTTGTAAATATTCTTTCTTTTTAATACTAATCAAATTTCTCTATTTTCTCTTCCTCATGATGAAGCAAATCCTAGAAAGTACCCCACCAAGGCGCATTAATTTATGCTCGGCAAAACGCAAAAAATTATTTGCCAAGAGACCATACAAGGTCGGCAAAGATAAAGCGACGAGGTTCAATTAATGTGAGAAGTTATAAAGTAACTCTGAAATGGCTCGAAAAGCCAAATAAAAAAGAGGTTACAAAAATAACTTAAAAAGGCCGACCAAACGACGAAGTCGGACCCAACAAAGAGTTATAAAGTAACTCTAAAATGGCTCAAAAAGCCAAATAAAAAGAGATTACAGAAATAACTCAAAAGGACCGACCAACGACAAAGTCGGACCTAACAAAAAGGAGGTACTCGAGCACCCGATGTCCGAGAAAAAGCTCGGCCCAAGAAAGAAGCCTTAAAACGGCAAGAACCAGGATTTCGAAAAACGCTTACTAAAAAGTTGCTCTACAAAAAGCAACTAAAAAGTACAAGCGAAAGAACGAAATCGAAAGAAGTTTCAAAATGCTAGCTAAAAAGTTGTTATCCGAAAAACAACTAAAAAGCACGAAAGCGGAAACATAAAGTCAAAACGCTAGCTAAAAAGTTGTTATCCGAAAAACAACTAAAAAGCACGAAAGCGGAAACATAAAGTCAAAACGCTAGCTAAAAAGTTGTTAATCGAAAACAACTAAAAAGCACAAAAGCGAAAACAAGAAGTCAAAACGCTAGCTAAAAAGTTGTTATCCGAAAAACAACAAAAAAGCACGAAAGCGGAAACATAAAGTCAAACGCTAGCTAAAAAGTTGTTAATCGAAAACAACTAAAAAGCACAAAAGCGAAAACAAGAAGTCAAAACGCTAGCTAAAAAGTTGTTAATCGAAAACAACTAAAAAGCACAAAAGCGAAAACAAGAAGTCAAAACGCTAGCTAAAAAGTTGTTATCCGAAAACGACTAAAAAGCACAAAAGCGGAAACAAAAAGTCAAGCGCGAACAAAAAACCACATAATAAAGTTACTACAAGTAGCTAAATAAAACAAAAGGTGTCCAAAGCGTTCAACAGAAACCATCCAAAAACAGAAGAGCCCACAGGTCGGGCAAAACACCAAGAAGTACAAGATTACAGAGGATCGAGGCCCTTTCCGGACTCCACATCGACAGCAGGCTGAAACATAGATATCGGGACTGCATCGACGGCAACGTCATCCCGGTTTGAAACCTCCACACCAGATCTATCCTCAGCCAAAGGTGAAGTCGGGTTCACAACCGGAGCCTTGTGGTCGGACACCGGAACCTCATCCTCGGCAGGAGCAGGAACAATCTTTCCCTCCACAACAATGTTTTCCGTACTGAATAAGCTCAGATCCAGGTCGGGAGCAAGAACCCGGACCTGATCCCTCAAATTCACAAACATAGCATCCATACCCTTGGCCACATTATCTTCCAGCTCGTAAAAATCATCCCGAGCAGACTGCAACTTCTCCTTCGTCTCCACAAGCTCGGCATACAGCTTAGTATAGTTCTCCGTCGCCACCCTCGCCATCTCCTCAGATGTCTTCGCCGCCGCCACAGCCGCGGTGGCCCTAGTTTTCTCTTCCTCCAAAGAGGCCTCCAGCTCAGTAATCCTGGCAGCCTTCAGTTGACTAATCTTATCAAGCTCGGACCGTGCCTTCTCAAGTCGGGAGCTGGTCGCCCCAAGGGGAGCTTTCTTGAACTCCCGAGCAATAGCGGCATGAAGACTAGCCATCCGAACACAGCTCCGCGCCATATACTGAAAGTGATGCTCCATAGACGCATCATCAGTAGAAATAAAGGTCTGGGGGAGAATGTGCTGCTCAATCCAACCAAGAGCGTCAAAATTCTTATCATTGAAACTGGCAAGCTCTTGAGAGGTCTTCTGTTTCTTGGGGGGAGGACCCGAGGTCGAAGACGGGAAAGGGTGACCGGGTCCGGAGGTCGGAGGATCTTGAGTTATAGCTCGGAACTGAGGAGTCGGAATGGTCTTCGACCGAGTCTGAACACCCACGGTAGTCTTCTGCGGAGAAGATCGGGCAGAAGCCTCAGCCTCGACATTCCGAGCAGCCGCAGACTTCTTCGACCGACGAAGGAACTTCATGGAATCAGCCTGAGAAGACATCTCTGCAGAAACAAAAGAAAGGGATTATCACAACAGAAAAACCTCCAAAACGAAGCCAAAATACTAAGATGAAATCTCAAAGAGGTCGGGAACTACCTAACTCGGAACGGAGAAGGCTTGGATCTCCCAACATTTTCTTCGTATCCAAGTGAGGTGCCCGACCCCACAAACTGCTCAACACACCCACAAAAGCCTGCTCCACCTCATCTAGACTCTCAAAAGTATACTTAACCGACACTACATTCTCCTGCCAACAAAGAGGAAAAGAAGGCTCCCCACTCTCATCTAGAAAGAAAGGTCGGACATCTCCAGCAGCCCGGACCTTGAAATAGTAGTTCTTGAAATCATGAAACGACTCATCATACAAGGTACAAAACTTCTTTCCCTGGTTAGCCCTAAAAGAGACCCAGGACACCTTCCCAGCACCCGACCCCGGCTTCGTCAACACGAACAGATAGGAAAAAAGAGAAACAGAAGGGGAGACGCCCAAAAACTGACACAAAAGTTGAAACAGCTTTAAAAACGCCCAAGAATTTGGATGGAGTTGCGTAGGGGCAAGGTTACAAGACCAAAGGACCTCGGACTCCAAGTCGGTAAAAGGAAGTCGTACACCCAGCTTAGAGAAAAAACAATCGTAAGCATAAAAGAATAGCTTCTCGGAACTTTCTAAAGGCGGGAAGCACACTCTCTCCTCAGACTCCGGGGCTACTAGCTCATAATCTCGCTCAGACTCCCTGTTCTCACAAATACTACACTCCCTACGGAACCTAACTAGATACTCAGAATCTACAACAGAAGGGACCCTTAGAGGAACAGGATCTACCCAACCAAGACCACTCGGAATCTTGGTCGACATTGCTTGAAACACCTTTCGAGACATAAAAATCTTGCCTACAAAGAAGAATACAACAGCAAGCCAAAAATCACATAATAGGCAGACAGCAAAAAACCCGTTCAGCAGAAGCAAGAAAACAAAAGTTCTTTTAGAAGAAAAATGCAGTAACCCGAAAACAAAGTACCAAGAGAAAAGAGCCCCCCCCCCACATACAAACAACCAAAGCAATGGCGGCGCCTCTCTTCGGGGCAACCCCAGCATAGAAGAAAAAGAAACAAAAGCATATGTGCACAGCGAAAGTAAAGACGAGAAACAAACCTGGAAGAAAGGAAGAAGACGACGAGCTCCGATGCAAGAAGAACAGAGAGAAAGAAGGAAGATGCTCGAAAGAGAGGTGGCGAAAAACCCAGAAAAAGGGAAAGGGAACAGAATAAACAAAGAAAATGAGGAAAGGGGCAAATAAATAATGCCTTCACAGAGCCCGAACGGAAATCGAGGAGAAACGGTAAAAAGCAATAAAAGCTGAAACGGCCATTTTCAAAATTTTGAAAATACGACTATGCCCGAGCTCGACCTCTCAAAAGGACGAACTCGGACAGGGGCACTGTTCATACCCTGACCGAGCTCTCCAAACTCGGGAAGTTCGCAGAAGGTCCGACCTCATCCAAAGGCCCACGCCTAAAGGTCGGACCTCGGACATCATAGCAAGGAAGGCCCATCAAAAGGAACACAGCCCAAAACCTAAAGGCTGAAATAGGCCTAGAAGAGGCGGTTCCGCAAAGATAGAGATAAAACTCCCAAAAGATAAGATAAGATAAGAATATCTTATCCAGGGAAGATCACGGCCAACCACTATAAATACACTGGAGCACCCAGGTATAACTCATACTCTAATTCTACTCAATATCTGCTTGGACCCATGCTAACTTAAGCATCGGAGTGTCATTGCAGGTACCACCCCCAGCCGCTCAGCACACCAAGCTCGGGTCACGGAACCCCTACCTCGGGTCTTGCCAGACGACCGAGCTACACGTTTCAGGTAACCCTCGGAACATTGGCGCCGTTGCCGGGGACCCTGGAAGTCATCCCTTTACCATGGCGGACGACCCTCCCAACAATAACCACGCTACATCAGAACAAGAAGAGGAAATTGACACCGGAGAACGACCGGACAGCCCTCTATCACCACGCACTCCAGGAGGAAACAAACAGAATCGCCCAAAGACATCACTTCCAAACAAAAATCCACAAAATCCCGAAAAAGAAGAGAGCTCAGAAATTCTAGAAGCAGTACGGGCACAGCAAAACCGACTGAAACAACTCGAAGAGGACATAAAAAAGCAGAAAGAAACTGAACAAGATTTAAGAAGGGAAGCTCGCAAGCGCAGAGAGTTAGAAGAAAAGCTGCGGAAGATAGAGGCCGAGTTGAAAGACCGGACGGAACGCAGCGCCACCCCCGAAAACAACCATGATCCCTTCACACAAGAGATCATGAAGGAGAAGGCACCGCGAAACTTCAAACCACCTGATATGGATCTCTACGACGGCACCACCGACCCAAGTCACCACCTCAGCAACTTCCGAAGCAGAATGTACCTGGTCGACGCCTCCGACGCGATTCGGTGCAAAGCCTTCCCCACCACTCTCACCAAGTCAGCCATGAAGTGGTTCGACAACCTGCCACCAGGATCAATCTCCAGCTTCGAGGACCTAACCAAGAAATTCCTAACAAGGTTCTCTATTCAAAAGGACAAGGCAAAACATGCCCCCAGTCTACTCGGGATCAAACAGGGTAACCAAGAAACTCTCCGAGAATACATGGAGCGATTCAACAAAGCCTGCCTGGACATACAACACTTGCCCACTGAAGCAGCCATCATGGGACTAGCAAACGGCCTAAAAGAAGGACCATTTAGCCAATCCCTATCCAAACGATACCCGACCTCCTTATACGAGGTGCAAGAGCGGGCAGAAAAATATATCAACATGGAGGAAACCTCCCAGCTAAGAGACTCTTCTAGGAAGGAATCAACCTACCCACTCCGAGACCGAGATCGAGAACAGAAAAAGAAAGAAGAGTCCAACTCGGACAAACCACGGAAGTACCATAGCTACACTCCCCTCCGAGTTTCCCTGGTAGACGTCTACAGAGAAGTATGCCACACCGAAAAATCCCACCGCCCCGACCTTTAAAACACAAGAGAGCGGGGAGAGATCGGTCCGAATACTGTGAATACCACAAGCTCTACGGTCATTCTACTAATGACTGCCACGACCTGAAGAATGTTATAGAAAAGCTAGCCAGAGAAGGAAAACTCGACAGATACATAGCGGAAAAAGGAGAAGAAACCAAAAAGAGAAGGAGGGGAGATAACGAGGATCGGGCCGAACAGACCTTGCGAACCCCTGAAAGGCACATACACATGATAAACGGAGGTTTTGCAGGCGGAGGAACATCCAGATCCTCGCGAAAAAGACACCTCAAAGAGATCTATCATGTCCGAGAAGACAATCCCCTGCCCGAGCTGCCAACCATCTCATTCACCCAAGAAGATGCTCAGGGGATAATACCCGGCCATGACGATCCTATGGTGATCACCATTATCCTAGCAAACGCCAACTTACATCGAACCTTGATTGACCAAGGAAGCTCAGCAGATATCCTGTTCAAAGCGGCCTTCGACAAGCTCGGACTTGAAGAAAAAGAGCTAAAGGCCTATCCCTCCGACCTATTTGGGCTAGGGGACACCCCGATCCACCCCTTAGGATACATCTCGCTACACACTACCTTCGGAAGAGGCGAGCAATCTAAAACATTAAGCATCGACTACATTATAGTCGACGTTACCTCAGCATACAATGCCCTCATTGGGCGACCAACCCTAAACAGACTGGCAGCTGTGGTCTCAACCCCACACCTCTGTATGAAGTTCCCTACCGCAAAGGGAATCGCCACCCTAAAAGGCGACCAAAAATTAGCACGGCGATGCTACAACGAAAGTCTAAGCCTAAAAGGGAAAGAAGTCAACACAATAGAACTCGGGCGAGTTCAAACCCGAGAAGACCTTCGGCCACAACCAGAGGGAGAAACCGAAAGAATCCAAATCGGGAACACACCTGAAAAAGTAACAAACATTGGAGCAAACCTCGAAGCAGGCCTAAAGGAGGAACTCATAACCCTCTTAAGGGAGAATTCCGACCTCTTCGCCTGGAAGGCCTCCGACATGCCAGGCAAAAGTCCCGACCTGATGTGCCATAAGCTATCAGTATACCCGGGATCCAGACCCGTCCAACAGAGACGCCGGAAGCTCGGACCCGAGCGCATGCAGGCAATAGAAGAACAGGTACAAGCACTGCTAGATGCAGGATTCATTAGGGAAGTAAAATATCCCCTATGGCTCGCAAACGTGGTCCTGGTAAAAAAGCCCAACGGAAAATGGAGGATGTGCGTCGATTACACGGATCTCAACAAAGCCTGCCCCAAAGACCCATATCCACTACCAAACATCGACGCCTTAGTCGACGCAGCCTCAGGCTACAGATATCTCTCCTTCATGGATGCATACTCGGGATACAATCAAATCCCGATGTACGGACCCGACCAAGAAAAGACCTCGTTCATAACCCCAAGGGCAAACTACTGCTACGTAGTAATGCCCTTCGGGCTGAAGAACGCCGGGGCAACCTACCAGAGGCTAATGAACAAAGTATTCTCAGAGCACATCGGGCTACAGCTAGAAGTGTACGTCGACGATATGCTGGTAAAGACACAAGAAGACAGAAACTTGGTTCCCGACCTCACAAGTGTCTTCGGCACCCTCAGGAAACACAACATGAGACTTAACCCGACCAAGTGCACCTTCGCCGCAGAAGCCGGAAAGTTCTTAGGCTTCATGCTGACTCAAAGAGGCATCGAAGCAAACCCGGACAAATGCCAAGCGATACTCAAAATGAAGAGCCCGACGTGTGTCAAAGAAGTACAACAACTAAATGGAAGGCTAGCCGCCCTATCAAGATTCTTGGCAGGATCAGCGATAAAATCACTACCTCTCTACTCACTCCTAAAGAAAGGGAAACCCTTCTCATGGACCCCGGAGTGCGAAAAAGCCTTCCAAGAATTCAAGGAATTCCTCGGGCAGCCACCAATCCTAACCCGACCTTTAAAAGGGGAAGAGCTCGTATTATACCTCTCGGTCGGACATCGGGCAGTTGCTTCAGCATTAATACGAGAAAATGACCAAGGACAACACCCCATATATTTCGTAAGCAAGGCACAACAAGGGGCCGAATTAAACTATCAGAAAATAGAGAAATTCGCCTACGCCCTAGTATTCACGGCTCGGAGGCTCCGTCCCTACTTTCAAGCCCACACCATCAAAGTCCGGACGAACCAACCCATGAGACACATCCTACAAAAAACAGACATGGCAGGACGAATCCTACAATGGGCGGTGGAACTGTCCGAGTTCGACCTCCACTATGAAGCCCGGACTGCCATAAAATCTCAATATCTAGCCGACTTCATCGCAGAATATACTGAGACCCTGGGAACTCCACTCTCGTATGTCGACGGGTCCTCAAACAAAACAGGAAGCGGAGCCGGTGTTATACTCGAAAGCGACCAAGGAACACGGATAGAGCTATCCTTAAAATTCGAGTTCCAGGCTTCAAACAACCAAGCCGAATACGAGGCCCTACTAGCAGGACTAAAGCTAGCCGAAGAGGTCGGAGCCCAGAGAATCACGATCTTCAGCGACTCCCAGGTCGTCACATCACAAGTAAATGGAAGTTACCAGGCCAAAGACCCTACTATGAAAAAATACCTGGACCAAACACAGGCACAATTACGACAATTCCCGGAAATACAAATCCAGCACATACCTCGGGAACAAAATGCCCGGGCAGACGCCCTCTCGAAGCTCGCTAGCACCAAGCCCGGAGGCAACAACAGAAGTCTTCTCCAAGAAACCCTACAATCTCCCTCCGTGCTAAGAGAGGAAGAAACGTTAAATATATCCAACCAACAACAAGGATGGATGACCCCCATACTCAACTACCTGAAGTCAGGAACTCTCCCCATAGAAAGAAAAGAAGCTAAAAGGCTTACAAAGGACGCCCAGAATTATACGCTAATTCACGACGTATTATACAGAAGAGGATTCTCAAACCCCCTCCTTAGGTGCGTTCCGACCTCAGAAACAAAGGGCGTCCTCGAAGAAGTCCACGAAGGCATGTGTGGAACCATCTCGGAGCTCGGGCACTATCTAAGAAAGTAGTCAGGCCGGGTTCTACTGGCCGACCTTACAAAGAGACGCGACAGAGTTTGTGAAAATATGCCCCCCTGCCAAAAACACGCCAATTTTCACAAGGCACCGCCCGAAGACCTTATCAGCATCACTGCGCCATGGCCCTTCGCAAAATGGGGACTCGACCTACTCGGCCCGTTTCCACAAGGACCGGGGCGAGTCAAATACCTCATAGTAGGGGTCGACTACTTCACAAAGTGGATCGAAGCCGAACCCTTAGCCACTATTACGGCTCAGAAAAGCCGTAAATTCCTATACAAAAACATCGTCACGAGGTTCGGAGTCCCCTACTCCATCACAACAGACAATGGAACACAGTTCACGGACACAAGTTTTCAGAACTTGGTGGCCGAACTAAAAATCAAACAGCAATTCACATCGGTCGAGCACCCACAAGCCAATGGACAAGCAGAGGCTGCAAATAAAGTCATCTTGGCCGGGTTAAAGCGAAGACTCCAAGAGGCCAAAGGGGCATGGGCCGACGAACTCCCCCAGGTACTATGGGCATATCGGACAACCCCGCACTCTACAACGGGAGAATCCCCATTCCGGCTAGCTTACGGGATGGAGGCAATGATTCCTATCGAAATAGATGAAGGGTCGCCCAGAGTCATCTTCTACAACGAAAGAGGCAACCACAGGCACAAAGGGAAGAACTCGACCTCCTCCCCGAGGTCCGAGAAAGAGCCCGAATCCGAGAAGAAGCCTTAAAACGGCGAACGGCCCTCAGATACAATCAAAAGGTAATAAAGCGAAGCTTCTCCAGTCACGACCTGATTCTAATCCGAAATGACATCGGAACACAAAAGTCGGGAGAAGGAAAGCTAGCCGCAAATTGGAAAGGGCCCTACAAGGTAACAGAAGTCTTAGGGACAGGCTACTACAAAATATCCGACCTAGAAGGCAATGAGCTGCCCAGGACCTGGCACGCCTGTAATCTAAGACGGTACTACAGCTAGAAAAACTTAACCCGAGGTGTACTCTTTTTCCCTACAAGGGTTTTTTAATGAGACACCCGGTTAAGTAGGATACCCGACCTAAAGGGTAAACACTTTGTAAATATTCTTTCTTTTTAATACTAATCAAATTTCTCTATTTTCTCTTCCTCATGATGAAGCAAATCCTAGAAAGTACCCCACCAAGGCGCATTAATTTATGCTCGGCAAAACGCAAAAAATCATTTGCCAAGAGACCATACAAGGTCGGCAAAGATAAAGCGACGAGGTTCAAATTAATGTGAGAAGTTATAAAGTAACTCTGAAATGGCTCGAAAAGCCAAATAAAAAAGAGGTTACAAAAATAACTTAAAAAGGCCGACCAAACGACGAAGTCGGACCCAACAAAGAGTTATAAAGTAACTCTAAAATGGCTCAAAAAGCCAAATAAAAAGAGATTACAGAAATAACTCAAAAGGACCGACCAACGACAAAGTCGGACCTAACAAAAAGGAGGTACTCGAGCACCCGATGTCCGAGAAAAAGCTCGGCCCAAGAAAGAAGCCTTAAAACGGCAAGAACCAGGATTTCGAAAAACGCTTACTAAAAAGTTGCTCTACAAAAAGCAACTAAAAAGTACAAGCGAAAAGAACGAAATCGAAAGAAGTTTCAAAATGCTAGCTAAAAAGTTTTTATCCGAAAAACAACTAAAAAGCACGAAAGCGGAAACATAAAGTCAAAACGCTAGCTAAAAAGTTGTTATCCGAAAAACAACTAAAAAGCACGAAAGCGGAAACATAAAGTCAAAACGCTAGCTAAAAAGTTGTTAATCGAAAACAACTAAAAAGCACAAAAGCGAAAACAAGAAGTCAAAACGCTAGCTAAAAAGTTGTTATCCGAAAAACAACTAAAAAGCACGAAAGCGGAAACATAAAGTCAAAACGCTAGCTAAAAAGTTGTTAATCGAAAACAACTAAAAAGCACAAAAGCGAAAACAAGAAGTCAAAACGCTAGCTAAAAAGTTGTTAATCGAAAACAACTAAAAAGCACAAAAGCGAAAACAAGAAGTCAAAACGCTAGCTAAAAAGTTGTTATCCGAAAACGACTAAAAAGCACAAAAGCGGAAACAAAAAGTCAAGCGCGAACAAAAAACACCACATAATAAAGTTACTACAAGTAGCTAAATAAACAAAAGGTGTCCAAAGCGTTCAACAGAACCATCCAAAAACAGAAGAGCCCACAGGTCGGGCAAAACACCAAGAAGTACAAGATTACAGAGGATCGAGGCCCTTTCCGGACTCCACATCGACAGCAGGCTGAAACATAGATATCGGGACTGCATCGACGGCAACGTCATCCCGGTTTGAAACCTCCACACCAGATCTATCCTCAGCCAAAGGTGAAGTCGGGTTCACAACCGGAGCCTTGTGGTCGGACACCGGAACCTCATCCTCGGCAGGAGCAGGAACAATCTTTCCCTCCACAACAATGTTTTCCGTACTGAATAAGCTCAGATCCAGGTCGGGAGCAAGAACCCGGACCTGATCCCTCAAATTCACAAACATAGCATCCATACCCTTGGCCACATTATCTTCCAGCTCGTAAAAATCATCCCGAGCAGACTGCAACTTCTCCTTCGTCTCCACAAGCTCGGCATACAGCTTAGTATAGTTCTCCGTCGCCACCCTCGCCATCTCCTCAGATGTCTTCACCGCCGCCACAGCCGCGGTGGCCCTAGTTTTCTCTTCCTCCAAAGAGGCCTCCAGCTCAGTAATCCTGGCAGCCTTCAGTTGACTAATCTTATCAAGCTCGGACCGTGCCTTCTCAAGTCGGGAGCTGGTCGCCCCAAGGGGAGCTTTCTTGAACTCCCGAGCAATAGCGGCATGAAGACTAGCCATCCGAACACAGCTCCGCGCCATATACTGAAAGTGATGCTCCATAGACGCATCATCAGTAGAAATAAAGGTCTGGGGGAGAATGTGCTGCTCAATCCAACCAAGAGCGTCAAAATCCTTATCATTGAAACCGGCAAGCTCTTGAGAGGTCTTCTGTTTCTTGGGGGAGGACCCGAGGTCGAAGACGGGGAAAGGTGACCGGGTCCGGAGGTCGGAGGATCTTGAGTTATAGCTCGGAACTGAGGAGTCGGAATGGTCTTCGACCGAGTCTGAACACCCACGGTAGTCTTCTGCGGAGAAGATCGGGCAGAAGCCTCAGCCTCGACATTCCGAGCAGCCGCAGACTTCTTCGACCGACGAAGGAACTTCATGGAATCAGCCTGAGAAGACATCTCTGCAGAAACAAAAGAAAGGGATTATCACAACAGAAAAACCTCCAAAACGAAGCCAAAATACTAAGATGAAATCTCAAAGAGGTCGGGAACTACCTAACTCGGAACGGAGAAGGCTTGGATCTCCCAACATTTTCTTCGTATCCAAGTGAGGTGCCTGACCCCACAAACTGCTCAACACACCCACAAAAGCCTGCTCCACCTCATCTAGACTCTCAAAAGTATACTTAACCGACACTACATTCTCCTGCCAACAAAGAGGAAAAGAAGGCTCCCCACTCTCATCTAGAAAGAAAGGTCGGACATCTCCAGCAGCCCGGACCTTGAAATAGTAGTTCTTGAAATCATGAAACGACTCATCATACAAGGTACAAAACTTCTTTCCCTGGTTAGCCCTAAAAGAGACCCAGGACACCTTCCCAGCACCCGACCCCGGCTTCGTCAACACGAACAGATAGGAAAAAAGAGAAACAGAAGGGGAGACGCCCAAAACTGACACAAAAGTTGAAACAGCTTTAAAAACGCCCAAGAATTTGGATGGAGTTGCGTAGGGCAAGGTTACAAGACCAAAGGACCTCGGACTCCAAGTCGGTAAAAGGAAGTCGTACACCCAGCTTAGAGAAAAAACAATCGTAAGCATAAAAGAATAGCTTCTCGGAACTTTCTAAAGGCGGGAAGCACACTCTCTCCTCAGACTCCGGGGCTACTAGCTCATAATCTCGCTCAGACTCCCTGTTCTCACAAATACTACACTCCCTACGGAACCTAACTAGATACTCAGAATCTACAACAGAAGGGACCCTTAGAGGAACAGGATCTACCCAACCAAGACCACTCGGAATCTTGGTCGACATTGCTTGAAACACCTTTCGAGACATAAAAATCTTGCCTACAAAGAAGAATACAACAGCAAGCCAAAAATCACATAATAGGCAGACAGCAAAAAACCCGTTCAGCAGAAGCAAGAAAACAAAAGTTCTTTTAGAAGAAAAATGCAGTAACCCGAAAACAAAGTACCAAGAGAAAAGAGCCCCCCCCCCCCCCCCACATACAAACAACCAAAGCAATGGCGGCGCCTCTCTTCGGGGCAACCCCAGCATAGAAGAAAAGAAACAAAAGCATATGTGCACAGCGAAAGTAAAGACGAGAAACAAACCTGGAAGAAAGGAAGAAGACGACGAGCTCCGATGCAAGAAGAACAGAGAGAAAGAAGGAAGATGCTCGAAAGAGAGGTGGCGAAAAACCCAGAAAAAGGGAAAGGGAACAGAATAAACAAAGAAAATGAGGAAAGGGGCAAATAAATAATGCCTTCACAGAGCCCGAACGGAAATCGAGGAGAAACGGTAAAAAGCAATAAATGCTGAAACGGCCATTTTCAAAATTTTGAAAATACGACTATGCCCGAGCTCGACCTCTCAAAAGGACGAACTCGGACAGGGGCACTGTTCATACCCTGACCGAGCTCTCCAAACTCGGGAAGTTCGCAGAAGGTCCGACCTCATCCAAAGGCCCACGCCTAAAGGTCGGACCTCGGACATCATAGCAAGGAAGGCCCATCAAAAGGAACACAGCCCAAAACCTAAAGGCCGAAATAGGCCTAGAAGAGGCGGTTCCGCAAAGATAGAGATAAAACTCCCAAAAGATAAGATAAGATAAAAATATCTTATCCAGGGAAGATCACGGCCAACCACTATAAATACACTGGAGCACCCAGGTATAACTCATACTCTAATTCTACTCAATATCTGCTTGGACCCATGCTAACTTAAGCATCGGAGTGTCATTGCAGGTACCACCCCCAGCCGCTCAGCACACCAAGCTCGGGTCACGGAACCCCTACCTCGGGTCTTGCCAGACGACCGAGCTACACGTTTCAGGTAACCCTCGGAACACAATGGTTCGGGGGAAATGCTTAGATTTTAGTCCGAAAAATGTAAGGTTGGCATTCAACTTGCCCATGATGCAAGGAGATGAACACCCCTACACTAGAAGGGTCAACTTTGATCAAAGGTTGGACCAAGTCCTCATAGACATTTGTGAAGAGGGCGCTCAGTGGAAGAGAGATTCAAGAGGGAAGCCGGTTCAACTGAGAAGGCATGACCTCAAGCCCGTGGCTAGGGGATGGTTGGAGTTTATCCAACGCTCAATCATTCCCACTAGTAACCGGTCTGAAGCTACTATAGACCAGGCTATCATGATTCATAGCATCATGATTGGAGAGGAAGTAGAAGTTCATGAGGTTATATCCCAAGAACTTTATAAGGTAGCGGACAAGTCCTCTACCTTGGCAAGGTTAGTGATGAGCGGATAATTTGTACCCTTTTTGGCATTGTTTTTAGTATGTTTTTAGTAGTTTTAGTTGAGTTCTTAGTATATTTTTATTAGTTTTTAGTTAAAATTCACTTTTCTAGACTTTACTATGAGTTTGTGTGTTTTTCTGTGATTTCAGGTATTTTCTGGCTGAAATTGAGGGACCTGAGCAAAAATCTGATCCAGAGACTGAAAAGGACTGCAGATGCTGTTGGATTCTGACCTCCCTGCACTCGAAGTGGATTTTCTAGAGCTACAGAAGCCCAATTGGCACGCTATCAACGGCGTTGGAAGGTAGACATCCTGGGCTTTCCAGCAATATATGATAGTCCATACTTTGCCCAAGATTTGATGGCCCAAACCGGCGTTCAAAGTCACCCTTAGAAATTCCAGCGTTAAACGCCGGAACTGGCACCTAAATGGGAGTTAAACGCCCAAACTGGCATAAAAGCTGGCGTTTAACTCCAAGAAGAGTCTCTACACGAAATTTCTTCATTGCTCAGCCCAAGCACACACCAAGTGGGCCCGGAAGTGGATTTTTATGTCATTTACTCATCTCTGTACACCCTAGGCTACTAGTTTTCTATATATAGAACCTTTTACTATTGTATTTTCATCTTTGGACATCTAGTTCTTAGATCATTTGGGAGGCTGGCCATTCGGCCATGCCTAGACCTTGTTCTTATGTATTTTCAACGGTGGAGTTTCTACACACCATAGATTAAGGTGTGGAGCTCTGCTGTACCTCGAGTATTAATGCAATTACTATTGTTCTTCTATTCAATTCTGCTTGTTCTTTGTCCAAGATATCACTTGTTCTTCAACTTGATGAATGTGATGATCCGTGACACTCATCATCATTCTCACTTATGAACAAAGTGACTGACAACCACTTTTGTTCTACAAGCAACCAAGGCTCTAGTGAATATCTCTTGGATTCTTTAACCGGAATCTTCGTGGTATAGGCGAGAACTGATGGCGGCATTCAAGAGAATCCAGAAGGTCTAACCTTGTCTGTGGTATTCTGAGTAGGATTCAATGATTGAATGACTGTGACGTGCTTCAAACTCCTAGCAGGCGGGGCGTTAGTGACAGATGCAAAAGAATCACTGGATTCTATTCCGGCCTGACCGAGAACCGATAGCTGATTAGCCATATGCTGTGACAGAGCATAGGAACATTTTCACTGAGAGGATGGGAGGTAGCCACTGACAACGGTGAAACCCTTGCATAAGCTTGCCATGGAAAGGAGTAAGAAGGATTGGATGAAGACAGTAGGAAAGCAGAGAGACAGAAGGGAAGGCATCTTCATATGCTTATCTGAAGTTCCTACCAATGAATTACATAAGTACCTCTATCTTTATCTTTATGCTTTATTCGTACATCACTATACCCATTTGAGTCTGCCTGACTAAGATTTACAAGGTGACCATAGCTTGCTTCATACCAACAATCTCCGTGGGATCGACCCTTACTCGCGTAAGGTTTATTACTTGGACGACCCAGTGCACTTGCTGGTTAGTTGTGCAAAGTTGTGTAGTGATCACAATTTCGCGCACCAGTTAGCCTTCCCTCATCTCATTTGTCACCTCTGTAATTCAGTTGGAATTAACATAGAGGGAGACATCCTCATTGATGAGGACAAGCCCATCATTAAGAAGAGGATGGAGCAAACAAGAGATCCCACTCGTGGACATGAGGAAATTCCTCATCATAAAATCCCTGAGATGCCTCAAGGGATGCACTTTCCTCCACAAAACTATTGGGAGCAAATCAACACCTCCCTAGGAGAATTGAGTTCTAACATGGGACAACTAAGGGTGGAGCACCAAGAACATTCCATCCTCCTCCATGAAATTAGAGAAGATCAAAGAATCATGAGAGATGAGCAACAAAGGCAAGGAAGAGACATTGAAGAGCTCAAGCACTCCATAAGATCTTCAAGAGGAAGAACAAGCCGCCATCACTAAGGTGGACCCGTTCTTTAATCTCCATATTCTTTATTTTTCTGTTTTTCAAAAATTATGCTTTATGTTTAATTTATGCTTGTGTCTTATGATCATTAGTGTCTTAGTGTCTATGCCTTAAAGTTATGAATGTCCTATGAATCCATCACCTTTCTTAAATGAAAAATGTTCTTAATTGAAAAAGAGAAGAATTGCATGAATTTTGAATTTTATAACAAATTAATTATTTTGATGTGGTGGCAATACTTTTGACTTCTGAATGTATGCTTGAATAGTGCATATGTCTTTTGAATTTGTTGTTCATGAATGTTAAAATTGTTGGCTCTTGAAAGAATGATGAAAAAGGAGACATGTTACTGAGGATCTGAAAAATCATAAAAATGATTCTTGAAGCAAGAAAAAGCAGTGAATTCAAAAAAAAAAGAGCAAGCAGAAAAAGCCAATAGCCCTTTAAACCAAAAGGCAAGGATAATAAAAAGGATCCAAGGCTTTGAGCATCAGTGGATAGGAGGGCCTACAGAATAACATCCTGGCCTAAGCGGCTAAATCAAGCTGTCCCTAACCATGTGCTTGTGGTGTGAAGGTGTCAAGTGAAAACTTGAGACTGAGCGGTTAAAGTCGTGATCCGAAGCAAAAAGAGTGTGCTTAAGAACCCTGGACACCTCTAATTGGGGACTCTAGCAAAGCTGAGTCATAATTTGAAAAGGTTCACCCAGTTATGTGTCTGTGGCATGGATGTATCCGGTGGTAATACTGGAAAACAGAGTGCTTTGGGCCACGGCCAAGACTCATAAAGTAGCTGTTTTCAAGAATCATCATACTTAACTAGGAGAATCAATAACACTATCCGGATTCTGAGTTCCTATAGAAGCCAATCATTCTGAACTTCAAAGGATAAAGTGAGATGTCAAAACTGTTCAGAGGCAAAAAGCTAAAAGCTGCGCTCATCTAATTAATACTGATCTTCATAGATGTTTTTGGAATTCATTCTATATTCTCTTCTTTTTATCCTATTTGATTTTCAGTTGTTTGGGGACAAGCAACAATTTAAGTTTGGTGTTGTGATGAGCGGATAATTTATACGCTTTTTGGCATTGTTTTTAGTATGCTTTTAGTATGTTTTTGTTAGTTTTTATTATATTTTTATTAGTTTTTATTTAAAATTCACTTTTCTGGAATTTAATATGAGTTTGTGTGTTTTTCTGTGATTTCAGGTATTTTCTGGCTGAAATTGAGGGACCTGAGCAAAAATCTGATTCAGAGGCTGAAAAGGGCTGCAGATGCTGTTGGATTCTGACCTCCCTGCACTCGAAGGGGATTTTCTGGAGCTACAGATGCCTAATTGGCGCGCTCTCAATTGCGTTGGAAAGTAGACATTCAGGGCTTTCCCGTAATATATAATAGTTCATACTTTGCCCGATTGTTGATGGCCCAAACAGGCGTTCCAAGTCAGCTTCAGAATTCCCGGCGTTAAACGCCGGAACTGGCACAAAAGTGGGAGTTAAACGCCCAAACTGGCACAAAAGCTGGCGTTTAACTCCAAGAAAAGTCTCTACACATGGAAGCTTCAATGCTCAGCCCAAGCACACACCAAGTGGGCCCGGAAGTGGATTTTTACGTCATTTACTCATTTCTGTAAACCCTAGGCTACTAGTTCTCTATAAATAGGACCTTTTGCTATTGTATTTGGAGGATCTTTCAATCTTCGGATCATCTTTTGATCATGTTTTTATGATTGAACCCTCTTTGGGAGTCTGGCCATTCGGCCATGCCTAGACCTTGTTCTTATGTATTTTCAACGGTAGAGTTTCTACACACCATAGATTAAGGTGTGGAGCTCTGCTGTACCTCGAGTATTAATGCAATTACTATTGTTCTTCTATTCAATTCAGCTTATTCTTGTTCTAAGATATCACTTGTTCCTCAACTTGATGAATGTGATGATCCGTGACACTCATCATCATTCTCACCTATGAACGTGTGCCTGACAACCACCTCCGTTCTACCTTAGATTGAGTGAATATCTCTTGGATTCCTTAATCAGAATCTTCGTGGTATAAGCTAGAATCCATTGGCGGCCATTCTTGAGAATCCGGAAGGTCTAAACCTTGTCTGTGGTATTCTGAGTAGGATTCAGGGATTGAATGACTGTGACAAGCTTCAAACTCGCGATTGTGGGGCGCTAGTGACAGACGCATAAGAATCACTGGATTCTATTCCAACATGATCGAGAACCGACAGATGAATAGCCGTGCTATGACAGAGCGCGTTGAACATTTTCACTGAGAGGACGGGACTGTAGCCATTGACAACGGTGATGCCCAATATACAGCTTGCCATGGAAAGGAGTAAGAAGGATTGGATGAAGACAGTAGGAAAGCAGAGAGACGGAAGGGACAAAGCATCTCCATACGCTTATCTGAAATTCTCACCAATGAATTACATAAGTATCTCTATCTTTATTTTATGTTTTATTTATCTTTTAATAATTAATCCTCCATAACCATTTGAATCTGCCTGACTGAGATTTACAAAATGACCATAGCTTGCTTCATACCAACAATCTCCGTGGGATCGACCCTTACTCGCGTAAGGTTTATTACTTGGACGACCCAGTGCACTTGCTGGTTAGTTGTGCGAAGTTGTGATAAAGAGTTGAGATTGCAATTGAGCGTACCATGTTGATGGCGCCATTGATGATCACAATTTCGTGCACCAGCCATGCATCACTACCACCACCTCCACCAGCTCTTCGCATTCTCAATCAGATCGATGATGAAATCATTAACGATCCTCACATTCAATCCAGTGATAATAGGATTTTAATTCCTTTCACAATCAGAACTGACATACATTGCTTCCTCGGACCGATTGAGTCTCTAGAAAAGGTGAACAAGAAGTCCCTTTCTTTCCCCAGTGCTGAAGGGGAAGATTTGCTGATAAATCAATCTTTTAACATTTCCCATTTTATCAACAAAAAAACATTCAGGAACAACCCAAAAATCAACCCACGAGGATATGACTTTATAGCCTAGTACCGACGTCTTAAACCCACCAAAAGTGCCAGTTGGGGAGCTCTAGGGATTCATGAACTGCTGAGACTCTCTCATTTCTCTCTGACTACACATCCCTGGATAATTGGGACTGTTCCATGCTTTTGGAACAAAACCACCAATAATTTTTACCTTCTTTGTGGAATGATTGGAATATCTCTTCTTGATGTGGCCGCCATCACTAGACTCCCTTTCAATTTATAATATTATACTTCTGAAATGCAACCTGAATGTCAATACAACGTTGTTCTGAACAGTTCTTACAGTGAATTCATCGCCCATAATATGGGTAGAGAAGGTACCAAAATCACTAACAATGAACATGTAGCTTTCTTATTCTACTGGTTAAATGCAATCCTATTTTGCTCTCGTAGCATCCAAATGTCAAAACTTTACCTTTCTTTGGCCACACTTCTCCATGAAGGCAAAACTTTCAATTTGGCTAAACTTCTCTAAGGGCACATCTTCGAGGAACTTGGCCAATTTATTACTGACCTACGAGAAAATAAATTAATAAGTGCAAGAGGCCCTCTATGGCTTCTTCAATTATGGCTCAATGCCATCTTTGAAAATTTCATGACCAAACCCGAAAGTGGTCCAACTGACAAACAGTATATTGAAGGGTTTCGATTATCTGCATACAAACCCAATTTCGCAAATGCACAATCGGATGAGGATAAGTTTTGGGCTATTTTCGCCCTTTTTCCATTCTTGTAAAAATTTCGAAAATGAACAGCTGAATTTCACTCCTTTCTTACGCCGTAACCGAGGCCCTGCCTAGTTAGATCTTTTGTTTTTTCCACACTCAATGAAGGGAGTGAACTCGCCAAACGAAGTTGGGCATATTTATTAGCAGTTCAGGTAATCCCCACAGGATTATCTTTACAGAAAAAAGAAAAATTCAAGATAACTCTGTATGCTCCTCACCTATCTACCAGACAATTGGGATTCTCACTAGCCATTTCCAAACCTCAGCCTCAAAATGATGCTCCTTTCTGTCACTTCCTTCTAACCATCCAAGAAGACTTTGACTCCTGCCTCGCCATGAATCAACAGCGCAGGGAGCGTTTCAATTTCATGGAATATGAACGCAGTTCTTACATTACCAAGTCATGTGTTGAATGGTGGGCTGCCTATTATGCTAGGTACACTCATACCATAGAGGACATTCAACAAACTGCAATCCAAACCACCTGATAAACCACTATTTTATGGTTTATATTGTGTATAATTATGTGGTTTTATCATGATCCTTACCCACTTATTCATTAATTTAGCATGCATTTATATTTCCTTCCTGGATTTATTACATGATTGAAAACTACTTCCTAAAGACTTTTTATTATGCATTTTAGTTCTCCTTTATCCCATTCGATGCCGTGATCTGTGTGTTAAGTGTTTCAGGCTTTATAGGGCATGGATGAGTTGGAGATTGGAAGGGAAGCTAGCAAAAATGGAAGGAACACAAGAAATTGAGGAGACAACCAGCGAGAAGTGACGCGGCCGCATGGCTCATGCGTTCGCACGGAAGAGAAGAAATCACAGTGACGCAGCCGCATGGCTCACGCGACCGCGTGGAAAGGAAAAGCACAAGTGACGCAGAGGCATGGACGACGCGAACGCGTGGCACGGAAAAACGCGAATGACGCGTCCGCATGGACGACGCGACCGCGTGACATGCACGATCTGCATAATCTGCAGATTTTGCTAGGGGCGATTTTGGGCCCTGTTTTGACCCAGTTCTCAGCCCAGAACAGCAGACTAGAGCCAGAGAACATGCAGAAACGAAAAAGAACATTCATTCTACACAGTTTTAAGTTTTTCAGATATAGTTTTACTCCTCCTCTAGGTTTTCTCTCTACACAATTGATACTTTTAGGATATTATTTTTCTACTACTTTAGCATTGGGATATTGAGAAGAGTTATTTCCTCATCAAGACTTCATCATTCTAGTTCGTTCTCTTAACTTGGTTTATTTCTTCCATGTTCCTTGCCTTGTTCAATTTTGTCATTGGAATACTTTTATGATTATTTAATACAAGAATTATTTCTTTCATTTTAATCCATTTTTCTTTCCAATAATCATGTCTTTTTTTTATTTCCTTTCATATGTTATGGATTTATTATTTACAATGAGCGAGTAGTTCCCTAACTTGATGGGGAGTTGATTGAAAAGAACCAATTGAGTTGGAAGGCTTAAGAGAAAGATTGTAATTGGGTTTACTGTTGGATTGCCTTCTAGTCACTAACATCAATCCCTTTTAATTAAGTGGGTTGCAACTTGTGAACAGACGTAGCTTTCCAACTTGTTTGACTTTCCTTTGCCTAGTAAAGGATAACCGAACAGAATAACTTTTAATTATCAATTAATCTTGAGAGTATTCCCACTATAATAGGGACTCCAACTAATCAACTCCCAGTCAAGGCTTTTATTTACATTGTTCAAATTCATCAATTTAATTTCCTGTCATTCAACTCAAACCTTTTTGAAAACATCTGATTAATAAAACAGCACACCTTTCTGCAACTCGTTGGGAGACGACCTCGGATTCATACTCCCAGTATTTAAAATTTAAATTTCTGTGACATATTTCTAAATTGATAAGTGGATTTCCGATGAGTTAAGAACTATACTTGCAACGTACACATTTTTATAATTTTTAATTCACCAAATTCCGCATCATCAATTTTTGGCGCCGTTGCCGGGGAGTTGCAACAGTGTGTTAATTTATTGATTGGTATTTATTTCTATTGCAATTTTTTTCTTTTCATTCTATCACTATGAACTGCACGTTTCTTTCATTAAATGACGCGTTTGCTTCCTGATCCAAGCTTGCCAGCATTTGATCCTGAAATTAAAAGAACTCTTTCGCATATAAGGCGAGCTAGGCGTAGGCGACTCCTCTTTGAGGACGAACCTGAACCGTCATTTAAGGAAGAAACAACCCCCCTTTCTACTGATCCAGTTCATTTACGTGTAGGTGACATGGCAGCTCCCAGAAGAGTCACCATCCAGGAAGAAGGAGCCCCTGATTTTACGCTCCAACCATTCCAGGCGCACCACCCAGCAGTAGCTGTAGATTTTGAAATAAAATCCTCACTACTCAACTTGATGCCCAAATTTCATGGCTTACCTGCTCAAGAGCCTATCAAGCATCTCAGAGATTTCCAGACCGCTTGCTCTACTGTTAAGCGTGATGGAGCTGATGAAATCTCTATTCTACTAAAAGCCTTCCCGTTTTCTCTGGAAGGAAAGGCAAGAGAGTGGTACTACACTCAGCCCAGAGAAACTATTTCCAACTGGGATACACTTAGGAGCAAATTTCTGGATAAATTTTTTCCAGCTGAAATTGCTAATAAGCTAAGGAAGGACATGTCTATGATCGTTCAGGACAAATCTAAGACCCTCTATGAATACTTGGAACGCTTCAATACACTTCGAAATGCATGAACCCATCATATGATTGACAAGATAGTCTTACTCAGTTACTTTACACAGGGTCTGAGACCTCAAGATAGGACCACACTGGAAGGTGCTTGCAATGGTTCTATGAAAAAGCGCAAGACTACGGACGAAGCATGGCAATTGATCAGAGACTTAGCTGATTCTACTAGGAATCATAGGCAAAGACAAGGTCGGTCAAGAGCTGTTGCAGAGGTATCCACTAATATAGAGACTACCACTATAGCCCAGAATCTATGTGAAATTACTAACTTGCTGAAGCAGATGCAACTAAATCAACAACAATCTTAGCAAGTTCAGCCTTCTCCATCACAGCACAGCCAGCAGTTAGTCCCACAAAGAGTGTGCGGCATCTGTGCAGATTATAGTCACTATACCGATGAGTGTCCGCAGCTCCAACCAGAAGACAATACTGTAGCAGCCACTCACAACTTTTATGACCGCCCCAATCAAGGGTACAATCAAGGTGGCAATTATAACCAAGGATGGCAGGATAATTCCAACCAAGGCTGGAGAGACAATTCTAACCTGGGTTGGAGGGACAATTCTAACAGAGGAGGCAGAGATAATAATGGAAATCAGAGGTGGAATAAGAACAACAGCAGGCAGCAGAATCAACCTTACAGAGCACCTCATTTAAGACAACCTCAAGCCCCTCAGCAAACCTCTCAGACCACTAACATCTCTTCACCCCCTAATGCTGACTTACTACAAGCCATTGATCAGAGACATCAGGCTATAGAAAAAAATATTAAAGCAACCCTGAATACTTTTGCTTCTACTTTACAAACTCTTGTCTCACAAATGGGTTCAACGCAAAATTCCAGTAACCAGTCCTCAAGCTCTGGTGGACTCCCCTCTCAACCATTCCCCAACCCAAAGGGTGTTATTAATGCTATCACCCTAAGGTCTGGAACCACACTGCAGGAGAGAAGTCAGGAGGAGCCAAGCCCACCAGAACACGCCTCAGCTGAAGAGGTTGTGTAATTAGAAGATGTTGAAGAGGAAGAGGACATACAGGACAGAGCTAAGAGAGAAGAAGCTCAATCACAGAAGAGAGCACCAAAAGGCACAGATACTGCAGAAAACACCACTCCCATTCCATTTCCACAACTTGCAAGGAAGCCCAGGAAGCAGTTGGAACCTGACCCCAAGATGGTAGAAATCTTCAAAAAGGTTGAGGTAATTGTTCCCCTTTTTTATGTCATTCAACAGGTACCTAAATATGCAAAGTTTCTAAAAGATCTATGTATACATAAGGACAAAATTAATGAATTTGAAACTATTTCTTTAGGAAGTTCCATATCTGCTTTAATGGGAAGTTTACTTGAAAAATGCAGTGACCCAGGTCCTTGTATAGTTAGTTGCACTATTGGTGGTGTAGTAATTTATGATTGCATGTGTGATTTGGGAGCATGTGTTAGTATTATGCCTTTATCTGTATATGATGTTTTAAGGCTCCCTCCCTTAAAAAGGTCGGCAGCTCATTTTGTGTTGGCAGATAAAAGCATTATTACAGTAGCTGGAGTTGCTGAAGATGTTTTAGTAAACATTAAAGGGCTCACATTTCCCACTGATTTCTATATCTTGGAGATGCCCAATAATGACTCGGATAAGCCATCATCAATCCTACTTGGCAGACCATTCCTGAAGGCATCAAGATTCAAGTTAGATGCTTTTTCAGGAACATATTCTTTTGAAGTAGATGGCCGAATAGTAATCTTCAATTTGAATGGAGTCACAAACAACCCTCCAGAAGATCATTCCATCTTCCAGTGTGATGTCATAGATGAAGCTGTAGCTGAAATTCACCAGGAAGAGTTGGAAGAAAAGTACGCAGAACAAAGTCCAAGTGTAAGGGCTCTATTAACTAACAATAAGGACATTTCTGAACTTTCACAAGCTCTAGACAATCCAGAGCCTACCCATGACCAGAAGATTGAGTTGAAACCTCTCCCTCCACATCTCAAATACGCTTATCTTGAAGAAGGGTAGAAGTTTCCAGTTATCATTGCACAGGATCTCACTCCTGAACAGGAAGAGCAGCTACTTAATGTGCTAAGGAAGCACAAGAAAGCAATTGGGTGGAGTTTGGCAGACATCGTAGGCATCAACCCTCAAGTATGTGAGCACAGAATATTTTTAGAGGAAGGAACAAGACCTGTCCGCCAACCCCAGAGAAGACTGAATCCCACTATTTTGGAAGTTGTCAAAAAGGAAGTGACCAGACTATTGGAAGCAGGTATCATTTATCCCATTTCAGACAGTGAATGGGTTAGTGCAGTACAAGTGGTGCCCAAGAAGTCTGGAGTCACCACAGTGAAGAACGAGCATGGAGAGCTCATAGCGACCAGAGTACAGAACACTTGAAGAGTCTGCATTGATTACAGGCATCTCAACTAAGCTACTCACAAGGATCACTACCCTCTTCCATTCATTGATCAAATGCTGGATCGCCTGTCAGGTAAATCACATTATTGCTTTTTAGATGGTTACATAGGTTATTTCCAGATTCATATAGCTCCTGAGGATCAGGAAAAGACTACTTTTACATGTCCTTTTGGGACTTATGCTTACAAGAGAATGCCATTTGGCTTGTGCAATACACCAGCTACTTTTCAGAGGTACATGATGAGTCTTTTTTCTGATCTCATTGAGGACTGTATGGAAGTTTTTATGGATGATTTTAGCGTTTATGGTGATTCTTTTAGCCTTTGCTTAGATGGATTATCTAGAATATTAAATAGATGTGTCAATACAAACCTTGTATTAAATTTTGAAAAATGCCATTTTATGGTTAAACAGGGGATTGTATTAGGACATGTTGTATCTAATACTGGTATTTCTGTAGACCTGGCAAAGGTAAATGTTATTTTCAGTTTACCTTACCCCTCCTCTGTGAGGGAAGTCCGTTCGTTCCTTGGCCATGCAGGTTTTTACAGGAGATTTATTAAGGACTTTAGTAAGGTAGCACTTCCCCTATCCAGATTGCTGCAGAAGGATATTGAGTTCGAGTTCAGTGAGAATTGTAAGCAAGCGTTCGATAAGCTGAAGACCAACCTGACTCAAGCTCTCATTGTGAGAGGACCAAACTGGAGCCAGCCCTTTGAAATCATGTGCGATGCTTCCAACCATGCAGTAGGAGCAGCGCTGGCTCAGCGTGAAGGTAAGGATCCTTTTGTTATTCCTTATGCGTCTAAAACTTTAGACGCTGCCCAGTCCAATTATACTACTACTGAGAAAGAGCTTCTTGCTATTGTTTTTGCTCTGGATAAATTCCGAGCTTATCTACTTGGTACTAGAGTAGTAGTGTATTCGGACCATGCAGCTTTGAAGTATCTATTAGCGAAAAAGGAGTCCAAAACAAGGCTCATACGTTGGATATTGCTTTTACAAGAATTTGATTTAGAAATAAAGGATAAGAGTGGTAATCAGAATCTAGTGGCAGACCACTTGAGTCGCCTTGAGCACATTAAGGATGATTCTACTCCTATAAATGATAATTTTCCATTTGATAACCTGCAAGCAGTATCTAAGGTAGTACCTTGGTATGCACCTGTAGCTAATTACCTAGTTAGCCGCACATTTCCCCCACATTTTTCTAAGCATCAAAGGGACAAGCTGAAAAGTGAGTCTAAATATTATATATGGGATGACCCATATTTGTGGAGATGTGGTGCTGATCAGGTAATTAGACGTTGTGTACCTCAATCAGAATTCCAGTCCATTTTGGAGGCCTGTCACTCATCTGAGAGTGGAGGACATTTTGGCCCTCAAAGAACGGCTAGAAAGATCTTAGACTGTGGATTCTGGTGGCCTACTCTTTTTCGAGATGCCGCTGAGTTTTGTAGATCTTGTCTTCCATGCCAAAAATTTGGTAATATATCCAGGAGGGATGAGATGCCCCAACAATTTATGCTTTTTTGTGAAATTTTTGATGTTTGGGGCATTGACTTCATGGGTCCGTTCCCAAATTCTAATGATCAATTTTATATATTATTAGCTGTGGATTATGTTTCCAAGTGGGTGGAAGCAATTCCCACCCGCACTGATGATGCTAATGGTCAATTTTATATATTATTAAGCTCATCTTTTAAAATCCCGACCAACATTCCCTATTCTAATTTAATTCAAGGATTTAAACAACTCATTGAAGAAAGTGTCACATTCCATTTTCAATTTTAAGAAATTGAAAATCAAGAAGCCATAGTCGTATCCAAAATTGAGAACTTCCAAGCAACTGCTCAACCAATCAAAGCTGCTCGTGACGAGTTTAATTTAAAGATTGCTCATGCTATTTCTATCCAAGCCTTTCATGATCAAGAAAAAGCACGGCTCGAAGCGGAATTAGCTTCGATTCAAGAACAACTCGCTACTCTCTGCCAAAATCGGTCCACTTTGGCTAAACCTTTGGTTGCAGCTCAGCAAGAACAACATCTCCTTATCCAATAGCTTGTCTCAATCAACACTGAGCGAGAAAAAGTCGAACAACAGCTTGAGGAGATCCAGATTGACAAATCTAAACAAGTTGAGATGCTCACAACTTTGGAAAGCAAAAGAATAAAACTGCGTTCTGTTCTGGCTAAATTACTGGTGCCTTAAACTTTTCCTTTTGTTTTGTAATGACTTTTGTCTCTCTTAAACTTTATGCATGTTGGATTTCCTATGTTTGCCAACAATGAAAAAGTTTTAAATATTTTCCATTAATTGAGCTAACCACCTTTCCTGACTCGATATCTTTAATTTGATAAGCATTTCCAGAATATGTCCCTATCACTTGAAAAGGACCTCCCAACTATTGGACCACTTACCAAGAAATCTTGATTTCTTTTCCATTGGTAAAATAACTTTTAAAACCAATTCGCCTATTTGAAAAGATTTTCTAGAAATTCAACGATTATAACTTCGAGCAATACTTTCCTTCTGTCGAATTATATTTTCTAATGCCAAGATTCGTTCTGAATCTAATTCATTCAATTCATCAAACATTGCATTCCAATCATCATCGACCGGCAAATTGTTTTGTTTCGATACCCTCAAAGTATTCAAATTAATTTCCAATGGTAATACTGCATCATGGCCATATACCAATTTATAAGGTGAGGTTCCTGTCGAACCTCTTGGTGAATTTCGATAAGCCCATAATACTTGACTTAAAGTTTCATGCCATGTTCGAGGCCTATTTCCAATATGCTTTTTAATTAAACCTATCAATATCTTATTTGCTGCTTCAACTTGGCCGTTAGCTTGTGCGTAATAAGGAGTCGAAGTGACCATACTAATATTCTTCGAAGCTACAAAGTTTTTAATTCTTTGACTAGTAAACATAGTTCCTTGGTCAGTACTTAATGTCTGAGGAATTCCAAATCTATGGATAATATTTTCCTCAATAAAATCAATTATCTCAGTTTGTCCGGCTTCTACTAATGGAATAGCCTCAACCCACTTCGTAAAATAATCAATAGCCACTAAGATAAACATATGTTGTCTTGATGAAGGAGGATGAATCAAGCCAATTAGATCCAAAGCCCAACCTCTAAATGGCCATGGCTTTATTATCGAACGTAACTCAGTTGCCGGAATTTGTTGTATCGAACCATGTTTCTGACATTCCTGACATGCTTTTGCATAATCAATACAATCTCTTATCATAGACGGCCAATATACATGATTTCGATATAACACCCATCTCATCTTCCTTCCTGCTTGATGAGCACCACAAATTCCATTATGAACCTCGCCCAGAGCAATATTCTGATCTTCTCGACCCAAACATCTTGACAAACTTCCATCAATCCCTTTTTTATATAACTCATCAGCCAATAAAACAAAATCCATTGCTCTCAATTTAATTTTTCTATCAATTGCAGTATTGGGATCTTTCAAATACTGAGCAATAAGCTTTCTCCAATCAGAATCCTCTTATTCATCCATACGCAACAATTCTCTTTCACTTGCAGGTACTAAAATTTGATGGATACTAGAGAATTTTCTAATAATTTCTGGGCTAATCCGATATTTTGAAGCAATTTGGGCCAATTCATTAGCAATTTCATTATGAATTCTGGGGATATGCACCAAAGAAACCTTTTGAAAAGAAGTTAACATTTCCCATGCAGTTACCAAATATTTCTGTAACGTTTCATTATTACATTTAAATTTCTTTGATAACTGCTTTAAAACCAACTGTGAATCTCCTAGAATTTGAACCTCTAAAACTCCTTTGTCAATTAAAATCTCGAGACCTAAAATTAAAGCCTCATATTCAACAACAAAATTAGAGCAAGAATATTTTAATTCAAACAAAAATTCTGATAGAACAACTTCAGGCAAAATAATGAAGATTCCAACCCCTGCACCATCCTTGTGCTTCGATCCATCAAAATATAATTTCCAATATTTAACCTCTATATCAATAATATGTGCCCCCTGGTCATTCAGATTTTTCGAATTATGCACAAGAAAGTCTGTAATGACCTGTCCGTTTACAGCCTTCGATGGGACATATTACAAATCGAATTCTGTTAACGCTAACATTCATTTTCCAAAATGCCCCTTTAACATAGGAAAACTAAGCATGTACTTAATAATATCAGTCTGTGCTATCACCTTCACCGATTTAGCCACCATATAACACTTTAATTTCATACAAGCATGATATAATAACAAACACAATTTTTCAGACGGTGAATACTTTGTTTCAATATCAGTTAGAACTCGACTAAGGTAATAAACTGCACGTTCATGCTTATTTTCATCATCTTGGGCTAACATACAGCCAATCAAATTCTCAGATGCTGCAATATATAATTTTAAAGGTTCAAATGGATGAACGTTCGTCATAATTGGAGCTTTAGCCAAGTAAGTTTTGATCGAATCGAATGCCAACTGGTGTTCTGCAGTCCATTCAAATTTTGAGCCATTCTTTAATTTTACTAGAGGCGCAAACACCCTAGTTCGATCCGAAAGTTTCAAAATGAACCTTCGAAGATAGTTAATATTTTCCCAAAAATGATTGTACTTCCTTTTTCAACTTGGGTGCAGACAAAGCTAATATTGCATCTGCTTTGTTTTTGTCAATAGCTATCCCCTTTTTGTAAACGACAAAACCTAAGAAATTTCCTGCCGATACACCAAAAGCGCACTTCAAAGGATTCATTTTCAAACCCTTTTTCCTCATAGTCAAGAACGCTTTTCTTAAATGATCTATATATTGATCTAAAGAAATATATTTGACCATTACATCATCAATATATACCTCCATAAATTTTCCAATGAACTCATGAAAAATGGCATTCATTGCTCGTTGATACGTTGCTCCAGCATTTTTTAAACCAAAAGGCATAACCACCCATTCATACGTACCTAACGCCCCAAGACAACGGAAAGCAGTTTTAGCCACATCATCTTCCGCAATAAAAATCTGGTTATATCCAGAATAACCGTCCATGAAGCTTAAAACTTCATTCCCTGCAGCAGAATCGATTAACATATCTGCAATTGGCATGAAATACTCATCTTTTGGAGTAGCATTATTCAAATCTCGAAAATTGATACACCTCAATTTTCCATTTTTCTTCATCACTGGAACTATATTTGATACCCACTCCAGATAACGAGCGGTTTGAATGAATTTGGCATTAATCAAGCGTTCAATCTCTTCCTTAATTTTCATATTAATTTCAAGAGCAAAACGTCTAGGGGTTTGTTTCACAGGTCGAGCATTAGGTTTTAATGCTAATCGATGTTCTACTAACGATCGATCAAGACCAGGCATTTCATGGTAATCCCATGCAAAACAATCCTTAAACTCATATAATAAATTTATCAGATTAGTTCGAAAAGGATCAATAAGATCTTTACAAATATATGTAACTCGAACATCATCATGGGTTCCCAAATTAACCTCTTCTAAAGGATCTTAGGATTCAAATCCCTTATAATTATCATCCTCAATTGTACATTTTTCAAATCCCAAAGGCTCCAAATCATAAATACAATCAAAAGTAAAATCGATAACATTATGAGAATGAGTTGACACTTGATCTTTGATTAAATCATCACAACTTTTATTCTTTAAACAATGAGCCTCTGCTATTAAATTGGCAGTCTGACTCATATCATTAACTTCATTACAAATAATAGGGAGATCATTACTATATTCGACTAGAGGTGTCAAATTAAACATATTACTACTAACAAATCTATTAATCCTATCTGATTCAACTTTATCAGAAGAATCATCTTTATTTTCTAAAGCTGGAAAATTACTTAAATAATTATGCAAAGTTACCAGGTAATCGGAAATTTCCTCAACCTGGTCCATGGTTCAATCTTTAAGGCCTTCAAGAATCACAATCCCAACCTATTGGTTCATAGGGCATGTCTGGGTAGCGCAGCTTCACTGACAGTCCCTCTGAAGTCAAATAACAACCTTCACAATTGTAAGGGTTCAGAGATCGATCAATATTTAAGGGCTTTAACTTGCGATTATATATCCTAAAATCGGCATGCATTTGTTCGACGTAAAGACTCGAATCTGCTTTGATAATTTCAGGCTTGCCATCCTCAGTCCATAGAAGCACACTTTGATGCACTATAGATGGCACTGCACTTACTCCATGAATCCAATCTCTCCCAAGTAAAGCATTATAACTCACCTTTTATGGGACCACCACAAACACTGAGTGTCTCTCCGACGACCCCACCTTCACAGTTAAGGTAACCAACCCTTTTGCTGGTGTGGAATTTCCACCAAAATTGGTTACAGCAATATTTATAGGGACCAACTCACTAACATGTTTCCCTACCTTTCCTAACATCCTTTCAGGCAAGAGACTTATTGCTACCTCACCATCAATCAGTACCTTGTTTATCTTGAAACCATTCACAACAGCAACAATATGAAGAGGACGCAAATGAGATAATTTCTTCTCAGTAGAAAAAAAAAACACCTGGTTCATTGGTGCACGAAATTGTGATACACAATGGTGCCAACAACTTGGTCGCACAATTGTAATCTCACTTCTTTGTCACAACTTCACACAACTAACCAGCAAGTACACTGGGTCGTCCAAGTAATACCTTACGTGAGTAAGGGTCGATCCCACGGAGATTGTTGGCTTGTAGCAAGCTATGGTCACCTTGTAAATCTCAGTTAGGCAGATTCAAATGGTTATGGAGTTTTCATAATTAAAAGATAAATAAACAGAAAGTAAAGATAGAGATACTTATGTAAATCATTGGTGGAAATTTCAAACAAGCGTATGGAGATGCTTCAACCCTCTTGAATCTCTGCTTTCCTACTGCATTCATCCAATCCTTCATACTCCCTTCCATGGCAAGCTGTATGTTTGGTTTCACCGGCATCAATGGCTACCTCCCGTCCTCTCAGTGAAAATGGTCCAAATGCGCTGTCACCGCACGGCTAATCATCTGTCGGTTCTCGATCATGTTGGAATAGGATTTACTATCCTTTTGCGTCTGTCACTACACCCAACACTCGTGAGTTTAAAGCTCGTCACAGTCATCCCTTCCCAAATCCTACTCGGAATACGACAGACAAGGTTTAGACTTTCCGGATCTCAGAAATGGCCGCCAATAATTCTAGCTTATACCACGAAAACTCCTATCTTTCGGAAAGGAGGCTAAGAGATACACGCTCGATCTAAGGTAGAACGGAAGTGGTTGTCAGGCACGCGTTCATAGGTTGAGAATAGTGATGAGTGTCACGGATCATCACATTCATCATGTTGAAGTGCAGCGAATATCTTAGAATAAGAATAATCATGAATTGAATAGAAAATAGTAGTAATTGCATTAATACTCGAGGAACAGCAGAGCTCCACACCCTTAATCTATGGTGTGTAGAAACTCCACCGTTGAAAATACATAAGTAATTATAGGGTAAGCATGGCCGAATGGCTAGCCTCCCAAAATGTGAACAATGGTTCCAATATGTTCCAAATATCCTCCGATTTCAAGATGAAAATACAATAGTAAAATGTCCTATTTATAATGAAACTAGCTACTAGGGTTTACAGAATTAAGTGAATGATGCAGAAATCAACTTCCGGGCCCACTTGGTGTGTGCTTGGACTGAGCATTGAGCTTCACACGTGTAGAGGTCTTTCTTGGAGTTAAACACCAGCTTTGGTGCCAGTTTGAGCCTTTAACTCTAACTTTTATGCCAACTCTAGTGTTTTGACGCCAGAAAATGGCAGAGAGCTGGCGTTTTGACGCCATTTTACATCGTCAAAACTCACGCAAAGTATGGACTATTATATATTTCTGGAAAGCCCTAGATGTCTACTTTCCAACGCAATTAAGAGCGCGCCATTTGGAGTTCTGTAGCTCTGAAAAAATCACTTCGAGTGCAGGGAGGTCAGAATCCAACAGCATCTACAGTCCTTTGTCAACCTCTGAATCAGATTTTTGCTCAAGTCCCTCAATTCCAGCTAGAAAATACCTGAAATCACAGAAAAAGACACAAACTCATAGTAATGTCCAAAAATGTGAATTTTGCTTAAAAACTAATAAAAATATACTAAAAACTAACTAAATCATACTAAAAACTATATAAAAATACTGCTAAAAAGCGTATAAATTATCCGCTCATCATTCATCTTCTATGCGAATAAAAGAAAAAGCCTCTTCGTCTTCCTGATCATAATCCTCATCCTGATTACCTTCGCATTCCCCAAGATACTCGGTAGGGATTATCGAAATTGTCCCCACCATATCATCATCTCCTTCGTCGAAATATTCCTCATCGACGTCAACATCTTTATCTACCCCAGAAGACTGAGCAATTGCCTTTCCTTTTTCCATCTTAGCTGGCGATGGAATCTCCTTAGGATAAGTTTCTCCATCAGAAGGAAAAACAATTCGGGAATACAATGAAGGAGTTGCCCCCTTGCTTGCTTCCTTCCCTGAATCAAGTTGAAGTTTCTTATTCTGATAGAAATTCCTTCTTCCTCCTCTTCCTCTTGGGTATCCTCTGGCTCACCCTCGAAAAGTAGCATATTGACTTCTAGACGGCGCTCTATGTCCCCATTGAAGATTTTGTCGATATAAATGATCACGCCTTTGAAACTCTTGACAGTTTCTGATCCACTAAACACCAATAGCCTGAGATAGGCTCAAAGGTGTATTCCCATCATGTGACGGAATTTTTGAACCAGAACCTTCTACACGTCGCATTGGTTGTCTCTAACGTGCTTGCTCTTCCCTGTGGGCTAATTCCTTCTTCATTCTTTCCTTTTCAAAGATTGCCGCTGCTTCAGCATCAAAGACAGCATTACACCGTTGACACAGAGATACGTCCCGGTCTTTAATTTTTTGCTGAACCAAAAAGTCCAACAAACCATCCCCTGTTCTAGGGTACACAGCTCTTACTTGTGACTCGAAATCATCAAGAGTCTCATCAAAATCATAAGACATCCCCACCATATTCACTCCAAAGTATGGTTCCACATAACTGGCATCAGTTTCGAAGGGATCCACATCGACCTTCATTTCCTTTTCGCCATCATCAAATTTCAAATGACCTTCCATTATTGCCTCCTGAATCAAATCCCTGAAACGAACACAACTATTAGTCGAATGACTTGTTGCTTGATGAAATTTGCAATAAGGCTTTCCTTTTAAATCCTTTAAGGAAAGTAATGTTCGACCCTCAGGCAAAATCAATTGTTTATCTTTAAGCAACACATCGAAAATTTGATCAGATTTTGAAATATCAAAACTATATTTCTTTCCACTTTTAAGTTTCGACACATTTGACTTCTCACCACCAGGGAGTTTTTTCAGCAAAGAACAAACATACGGAGGGCCTTCCTTAAGTTCGGCCAAATCGACTTCTGTTTCGAAATTGATTTCCTCTTCTGAGGACTCCATGGTTATATAAGTAACATTTTCCTTTTGAGTAAACTGTTTACTCTTCGACCTCTGTTCGGTTCTATGTTTTTCTTTCTCATTTTTCATTAACTCAGTTTGCCAAACCTTTTCAGCCAAATGAGCTAAATCAGGAATATGCACATTAAGTAACTTTCTGCGCATATAAAATACTAACCCCATAGTTGCTATTTTCACTATCTCATTTTTGGGTAATGTGACATAGCATCTACTTCTAGCATTTTTGAAACGTATTAAATAATCATCGATGGTTTCACCATCTTCACATTTCAAAGCTACCAAATCAGTAACTGCTATGTTCATTTCCCCTCGGTAAAACTGAGCGTGAAAAGCAGTTTCCAACTGATTCCATGTTGTAATTGAATTTGGTCTAAGATTCGAAAACCATGTAAATTCATTCTTCGTCAAAGACGATGGAAAAATTTCATTTTCAAATTTTCATCATTCGCCAAATTTCCAATCTCGACCAAATAACGAGCAACGTGATCAGTTGTCGATTCTCCAAATTCTCCAGCAAATTTTGTAGTTATTTTCGGGTTTTTCACCCCTTTTGGCACCTCAGCCATTTGAACTACTTGGGAAAAAGCCGATACAAAATGTGGCTGATTCATAAAGCCAACATTCAATCCGACCCGATTTAATACTTCCTCTATGATTTGGGTGATCTGATAACGATCACCACGCAATCCATGTAAAACATTATCAGCATTCTCATGTCGACGAACTATAAAAGGATTTTCTTGATTTAAAACATGATTTTCATTTTGAAAAATACGATTTTCTTGATTTAAAACATGATTTCCATTTTGAAAAATATTTTCCATCCCCTCATTAGTTCCTCGAGCATTATGCCTTTCGCCTTCATCATAATCGACAATTCGAGCGATCCTCTCGACTTATCTATTAAGATGCTCAAATCTCGATTCATGATCAGCCATCATAGGATTCAGAATTGTAGTCATTTGCTGGGTCAATAAATTAACCAAGTCATGATAACTTTCCTCCATTTGTTGTCGATATGCCGCCATTGAACCCGCAGCGCTCGAAGTGGAGCCCACATGATACTCACGAGAATACTCAGAGTGTTGTTGTGGGTTTTGCATAACATTTACTCTATTTGCATTCCCAAATCAGATAGGTGAGACAAACCCACCCACCGATGGGGTATAACCAGCAGGAAGGCCATAAGGGGGCCAACCAACGGTTAATGGAGGCTAAAACGGTGGCACAGGACCTCTTGGACGAATATTACGTCCAGCATTTCCAGTTTGAATAGTCGTGACGACTATATTTTCAGTTCCGATTGCACCTTCCGAACGTGAAGACACGTTGACCTGTTGTACGGATACCGGTATACTATCATTGGTGGAGGAACCACCATTCACATTTGACAATTCATCAGCCATGTGAATGATCTTCCCACTTCGTAATCGCATACACTAGAAAATAATAACTTTTGACACACTTCGACTTGAAACTGTCCCACCGGGCGTGCCAATTTGTTTTGTCGATTTTTAGCAAATCGATGGTGGTTCGATTCTAATGGTCTGGGAGCGAAACCAACTCCTCTGTGCGAGTACCAGTTTTCTATAAGTGCATCAAAGTGTCTTCGATTAGACTAAATTTAAAAGATTAAAATATAGTAAATTCATTGATTAATAAATAAAGTTCAGAAATTAACGTTTTGTAAACAAAATCAACGATTTTTTAAAGAAATTAAAGGAAAAAACAACAAGTTACTTTCTTTTGAAATAAAGGACTTCTACATATAAAATGATAATGATAAAATGTTGAAAGCTAAATTTGACAGAAAAAATAAAGAATATGAATAATACTTAATGAATAAGATTAAATGAAATATGAAGATACAAACAGGATTGAAATTAAAAAGAAGAAGAAGGTGAAAAGAACCCTACAGAAAAAGGAAACTCGATCGCAAACTCAGGGATACGCTGAAATGTGAGAGTGCTTAGAGTATTTTTCTGAATAAAAGTTATAACTTGACCTTAAGGAAATAAAAAAAAAATTAACGTTGTCACATAGTTTGCGTGATTTTATAATAATTTTTTTTACGCGAAAAGCGTATATATATTGTATAATTTTTATCATAAATACTATTTTAATATTAGTATTTTTTTTATAGTCTTCCGTAATTAATACTTTTTTTAATTATAGTCTTCCGTAATTCCACTACGTGTATAATTTTTATCATAAATACTATTTTAATATTAGTATTTTTTTTAAAAAAATACAGGTTTTTTATTTTATTAATTAAAAATAATATAAATATACAATTAATTAATAAAAAATATATTTTTATATGAGTATTAAAAATGTCCAATGTATAAGTATTATTTTTTTATAATTTAATAATGTGAGTTAATTAATTAAATTTATAAATTTATAGATTAGCGAATTTGTTCTAGTCAACAATTTTCAATCCTATTTTACCAATATGTCAAATTAAATGTCGGTAGATCTTTGAAATTGAGCCCATTTTAATTTTTAGATCCACAAATAACTCGTCAGCTAATTCAATACATTCTTCATTTGAGTTAACACTTAAAATCGTCTCTGAAAGATATTCTGATTTTCATTTTGGTCCTCGAAAGATAAAGTTAATCAAAATTGTCCTCAAAAAATACACAATTTGGTCACATTAGTCCTTTCATCAGTTAGATGATGACGTGTCATGTTAAGTGCCACGTGGCACATGATGACGTGGTGGGTTGATGTCACGTGTCATGAGATGATTGGTTGACGTGTCAAATCAGTGACACGTGACACGCCACGTGTCATGTCAGTGACATGTGGTGTGCCACGTATCGCTTGACATGTAAAAAGGTTCTTTTTAATCAAAATAGTCCTTGAAAGTTTAGACGTAAGTCATTTTTATCCCTAAAATTTTAAAAAATAATCAAATTAGTCCTTATATAATTTTTTTTAATTTTTTCTTGATAATATTAAATTTGAAATATTTTTTGATACTACTAATTTTAATAGAATTATAATTGACAAACAAAAAATTAGTAATGGTATCTTTTCTTCTTAAAAATTTTGTCAATAAAATTATCTCTCTCCTTTAATTTTTCTCAAAATCTCTCTTATTCTTTTCTATTCTAAAACCTTTTTCTTACATTATCACATTTTTCTGAAATATATATATATATATAATCTATCTCAAAAATTATATAATTTATGTATTAAAAGAAAAATTATATAATCTATCTCAAACATATGAAACACATAAAAATTTATGTAATTTATCATATGAAACATATGAAACACATATAATTTATCATAATAAATTTTTGTGTGTTTCATATGTTTGAGATATATTATATAATTTTTTTTAATGCATAAATTTTTGTGTGTTTCATATGTTTGAGATAGATTATATAATTTTTTTTTTAATGCATAAACTTTGATTTTGAGCACATAACTTTGTTTAGGTTAACAAATACATACATTTCAATTTTGAGTATATATATATTCCAGCAAAATGTGATAATGTAAGAAAAAGGTTTTAGAATAGAAAAGAATAAGAGAGATTTTGAGAAGAATTAAAGGAGAGAGATAATTTTATTGATAAAATTTAAAAAAAAAAGATACCATTATTAATTTTTTGTTTGTCAATTACATTTCTAGTAAATTAGTAGTATCAAAAAATATTTCAAATTTAATATTATCAAGAAAAAATTAAAAAAAAATTATATAAGAACTAATTTGATTAATTTTTAAAATTTTAGGGATGAAAATAATTTACGTCTGAACTTTCAAGAACTATTTTGATTAAAAATAACTTTTTTACATGTCAATTGACACGTAGCATGTTACTGACATTTCACTGATCTGACACATTAACCAATCATCTCGTGACACGTGGCATCAACCCACCACGTCATCATGTGCCACGTGGCACTTAACGTGACACGTTATTATCCAACTAACGGAAAGACTAACGTGATCAAGTTATGTATCTTTTAAGAACAATTTTCGATTAATTTTATTTTTCGAAGACCAAAATAGAGATCAAAATATTTTTTAGAGACGATTTTAAGTATTAACTCCTCTTTATTTCGTACGCGCTGATCTCGCCAAAACTGCATCATAGCTTTTTGAATATCTTCAACTAAAAATTCAGAAAATTTGAAATAATTTAGTGTATAAATAGGAACAGCAGTAACCACTGCCTTGATTAAAACTTTTATCACCGAGTGATAAAAGTGACCTTTTTCAGTGTTAAAATTTTTACGTTATTTTATGCCGGATGTAGTTAAAAGTATACTACTTAGATTTTTGAATTGTCCATGGTAAATTAGCATATCTATCTTAATTACTTACATGAGAGATCAAAAAATTATCTACCAAATAATTACAGATGTAAACCGACATGTTTCGACTAAAAACGTTGATTTTTGTCAAAATTAATCACTTAACTACTAAATTTATTATAAATCTGTAGGGTTTTGAGAAAATTTTTACAATTATTTTCTGTAATTTTATAAAATAAGATATAATTATTTGCAAAAAGCAAGTAATAGACTTTAAAATATTTATAAGTAAGTCTATGATATTTTTATTTGAGTCATTTGGTGAAACTTAAAAAGTTGAAAATATTTTTTCGTAGGCCTATGATATTCTTAAACTTTTATATTTCTAAGTTAATCACACACCATCATAAACAAGTAAAATGTTAAAATATTTATACGCACGACTACGCGCAAACACAGCACACACAGACACAATTATTAATTTATTATTCGTATGAAAGATATTTTAGGAATAATATTTACTTTAAATATATTATCATTTGTCAGAACTTATATATATATAATATTATGTGTATTTTAAAAATAAGTCATCATATATTTATATACATATAATCATATTACGCATATGTAAAAACTTAATTATATATTAAATTAATTATTTTTATAAAATACTTATTAAAATATAAAATAAATATTAAAAATATATAAAACAATATATATATATATATATAATTAATTTAGTTATTAATTTTATATATACATACTACTTTATAAAATTAATTGCGTTAGATATACACAAAAAATTAATAGATAAATCAAACACTTTTATATTCTTATAGAATACATGCTTTAATATTAAATCCATATTAAAATTCCGCGAAATAAAGACATATATATATATATATATATATATATATATATATATATATATATATATAATGATTTTTTTGTTACGTATAATATTTTAATATATATTTTTTAAAAAATAATTGATTTGATGATGACCGATTTTTCTTTTTTCATGTAAACGTAAAATTGATGAAAGAATACATTGTTCAAATCTTTCAGGATTTTTTTAAATAAATAAAAAGATATTTTATTTATCAAAATAAATATTTTATAATATTTTTACAAATATATATTATATCTGTTATTTTATTTACAGTGTAAATAAAATAATAATATATGTACATATTTTGTTTATATTATAAACGAAATAAGACACGAAACGACGTAGCTGTATCACATTTATACACGTGGTATATAACGCTCTTATCTCGTTTACAGCGTAAACGAAATATGTGTAGTATTATTTTGTTTACACTGACGAGATACGAAAAGAGAAGGTCTGTATATATGCATTTTGTCCAAAGCATCTGTTTATAGCTTTTCACATCTATTTCTTCAACTTTTCTCTCACTTTTACTCTTTTCTAGTCAAAATTTTAAATTACTTCAAGATGATGGCATGCGTCGATAATCATGATGCAGACATCAATCGATTGAACGTAACGTGACACATTGCTGGGGAAGCTGATTTTGAGGTTGGTGTTGTTTTTCGTCTTCACCTGTGTTGGAAAATGAATTTTTCTCTTATATCACGTCCAAATCCAATGTATGATAGTGACTGGTGGGTACAAATGACAAGGCCGAAATCGGGTGCGGGACAGACAGAAGATACCGACGTGATAACTTGATCAGAGTCTCCGATACAAACTCCTCCTCCTGGTCATCTTCAAAAGAACCGCTCTCGTTGCTATCCGCAACATATTCCTCTTCTAAATCCTCATCATTAACATCCATGTCTTCTACTGAACTAGCAACGTGTAGTGGTGGTAGTACGAGAAGTGGGTCATCATGCACAAAGTCTAACTGACCAGATCTACCGCCATTGACATTACCAACCTCCGCAGAAAGCTCCATGACTTGTTCCGCGATGATTTTCCCATGGATATCAAACATCAGGCGCACATGCTCGTTGCCATTGAGGCAAAACAGACGAAACCAAAAAACAACGTTTTTCATTGGTCCTAACAACCTATACCCCATCCTTCCAATCTCTTTTTTCCCATTACCACCGACATTACTCAATATCAAACTTTTCAACTCCGACAAAGAACTTACTCGTCGGAATACGCAACAAAATATAATTCTTACACTCAAATATCATCACATTATCATTATTTCTTATATGGCAATTAGGATACATACTTACAACAAAATATCCACTGCTACTAAACAGTTTGGCTTATTTTTTAAAGAAAAAGGTAGAAAAGAAATAGTAAAATATTTGTGGAGAATACAAAAGCTTGCACATATTTTTAGAGCTAATGAAAATGTGTTATTACGTATCTCGTTTACACTGTAAACGTCATAATTATTCACATATCTTATTTATACTGTAAATAAAATATACATACGTCTCAAATTTCGTATCTTATCTTATTTATCATGTAAACAAAATATATGTAATATTATTTTATTTATATTGTATACAAGAGAAGAGATACCAGATATTTTGATAAAAATTTTACAAAAAAATTATTTTAATAAATAAAATATTTATTTTATTTATTTAAAAAAAATCCAATATTTCATGAGTCATGAGTGAGGACTATAATGGGGGTAGTTCGCAGTTCGACAGTCTTAAAGTAAATCGATCACGGTAAGGGAGCTGTTATGGAACTATTTAATATTTATTATTAATTTCTTTTAAAAATTTGTTTTATTCATATGTATTTTTAAAATATATTTTAAGAATATTATAAAAAATATTTTACTTAAATTTATAGAAAAAATATTTTTTATATATTAATAAATTAAATATATAAAAATTAATTTTTTATTATTATATTATTCTTAAAATATTTTTAAAATATAAATTAATTAAATCCTACAAATTATTGATTTATCGTTGGAAGGCACAAACTCAATTTCTTTCAAATGAGTTTGTCGGTCAAGAAAACGGTTCTTCTGCCAAAATTTAATTGCCTATTGTACTGATATTTATTTTGTTTACATGTGGTCAATTAGAAAAGATAAATAGCTTATTGTTCTACCATTTATTTAACTAAAATATTACTCATATACTAAAATTATTCATTAATATATTTATATATAAATATATATGTAATTTATTTTATTTTTAATATATATTTATATTTTAACATATATTTTATATTGATAACCGATTTTAATAGCTGATTTGAATATATACGTAATATAGTCATTTATTTAAATATTATATTTTTAAAAAAGAATTACAAAAGTTAAATAACAACAACAATAATAATAGCGTAAAACAATTTAATTTAAACTAATTCAGTTGATGTATGTTTCTTTCAGGAACTGTGGTGATCAGGAGAAAGTCTATTTCTTTATATTGTTGAGAATATAAGCAGCAGAACTTTGAGTGGTAAACAGCATGAGGAGCTCATTAAGATCCAAATCTCCAATCTTCTTGATGAAATACTGATTCTTAATTTAAAGGGAATTCGTTAATATTTTTTAAAAACTCATCAAGAGCATTCTTTTAAATTTATATATATTACGTATATATAAAGAAAAGTGTTTATATTTACTATTTAATTTACAACAACAACAATAACAACAAAGTCTTGTCCCACTAAATAGGGTCGGCTACATGAATTAAACGACGCCATTGTGCTCTATCATGTATCATGTCTACAGAGAGACCGTTTACATGTAGATCTTGTTTGACCACCTCATGGATGGTCTTCTTAGGTCTTCCTCTGCCTTTCGCCTTTTGTTCATCTTCTATCTCATCCACCCTCCTGACTGGATGTTTTATCGGTCTTCTTCTCACATGTCCAAACCACTTGAAACGCGATTCAACCATCTTTTCCACAATGGGTGCTACTCCAACTCTCTCCCTTATATCTTCATTCCTTATTTTATCCAATCGCGTATGACCACTCATCCATCTCAACATCTTCATCTCTGCCACACTCAACTTATGTTCGTGCTCCCCTTTAGCCGCCCAATACTCCGTACCATACAGCATAGCCGGTCTTATAGCGGTGCGATAGAATTTACCATTAAGTTTTAAAGGCACTTTTTTGTCACATATAAAACCAGATGCACTCCGCCATTTTGACCAACTTGCTTAGATCCTATGATTTACATCTTGTTCAATCTCTCCATTATCCTGTATGATGCACCCAAGATACTTAAAACTTTTAACTTTTCCTATGATGTTTTCTCCGATCTTCACCTCTATATTGGGGGTTTTCCTTCTCATATTGAACTTACATTCCATATATTCCGTCTTGCTACGGCTTATGCGCAGACCATACACTTCTAAAGCTTCTCTCCATAACTCCAACTTCTTATTTAGGTCTTCCCTTGACTCTCCCAAAAGGACGATGCACCATGGCACAGGCTCTTGGATGTGCTCTGTGAGTACTTCCAAGACTAATGTGAAAAGGTATGGAGTTAAGGATGATCCCTGGTGTAATCCTATACCAATAGGGAATTCTTCCGTCACACCACCTTGAGTCTTCACACTAGTTGTGGCCCCATCATACATGTCTTTAATTGCCCGAATATATACGATTCTTACTCTCCTCTTTTCTAAAACCTTCCATAAGACCTCCTTTGGTACCCTATCATACGCTTTTTCCAAATCAATAAACACCATATGTAGATCCCTTTTATTACTACGATACCTCTCCATCATCCTTCTTAATAGGTATATTGCTTCAGTGGTAGATCTTCCTGGCATAAATTCAAATTGGTTCTCTGTTACTTGTGTCTCTTTTCTCAACCTCCGTTCTATCACCCTTTTCCATAACTTCATAGTATGACTCATAAGCTTAATCCCTCAATAGTTTCCGCAACTTTGTATATCCCCCTTATTCTTGTAGATAGGTACCAAGGTGCTCTTTCTCCACTCATCAGGCATCTTCTTTGACCTTAAAATCTCATTAAAAAGTTTGGTTAACCAGTTGATGCCTTTTTCTCCAAGACCTTTCCAAACCTCAATCGGGATATTATAAGGTCTTACTGCCTGACGATTGGATTTTTGACGGTTTAGAATTTCACAAATGAATTCTCGTTGCAAGTATAGTCTCTAAACCAATCGCTAATCCTTTCATACAAAAAGTTGTTTGTCACTAAAACAAACCCCTAAATTTATAAACCGAAGTATTGGACCTCGGGTCGTTCTCCCTAGGAATTACAATAACGTGTCTTGTTATTGGTTTGAGTTGTTTTGGGGTTTTGGATAAGAGACATGAAAGATAAATGGCAAGAAAGTAAACTAAAGCCTAAAAAGGTTTTGGCAAGGGTTGGTGGTCAAGGATCTCTATCCTAATCACTAACCACAATATGAGAATTGGCAAGGATTAATCTCATTAAATCATCCTCTAACTAGTAGTAAAGGAAAGTCAAATGAGCTATATCAATCCTAGTCCATAAGTCCTAACTCTCCACTAATTCAATTAGTGAGAACTAGAGTCAATGGCTCCCAATCATCAATCACTTGGACATTAGTAACTCAAGAGGTCCTAAGTTACCTTTCCAAGCCAAGAGTATAAAATTCTACTCTAAAATCCAACCAAGCATTTCATCAAACACTTGGAAGGCATAAAAGGAAAGCATAGTAAATTGACAACAAGAATTAATTCTAACAACAATCAAATGTAAAGAATTAACAACAACAATTAAAGGAAACAAGATCTACATGAATTACCTCTTATTGAATTGAAAGAGAAAGGAAGGAACAAAAGTAGATCTACTACAAAACATAAGAACAACATAAAGGAAATTACAACAAAAGAATAGAGGAAGATTGTAACAACAAAGAATTAAAAGGTAGAAGTGGAAGAAATCAAAGATTAAAACCTAGATCTAAGAACTAAACCTAATCCTAATTCTAATTCTAGAGAGAAGAGAGAGCTTCTCTCTCTAGAAACTACTTCTAAACTAATCCTAATGAGTGTGTCATGAACTAATGAATTGGAATCTCCCTTTTCTCTTCAATCCTTGGCTTTAAATAGCATCTTTGGCGCCAAAGTTGGTTGCAATTGGGCCCCACAACCCTTTAGAATTCGTTGGTTGCGAATTCATTAAAAATCATATATCAGCACCGACGCGTACGCGCACATCACGCGTACGCGTCCATGGGGTAATTCGCAGGTGCGCGTAAGCGCCAGGTGCGCGCGCGCGTCCATGGGCGAGTTCAACTTCTTTGACTTTTCATGATTTCTCCACTTTGCATGCTTTCCTCTTCACTCCTTTGATCCATTCCTAGCCCCTTTCAATCTGAAATCACTAACAAACATATCAAGGCATCTAGTGGAATCAAAGGGAGATTAAAACCATCAAATTAAGGGTCTAAAAGCATGTTTTCACATCTAAGCACAAATAAGGAGACAATCACAAAATCACGCTATTTCAATGGATAAATGAGGGTAAAAGGTATTAAAATCCCCTAACATCAATACAAGACAAACCGTCAAAACGGGGTTTGTCAACCTCTCCACACTTAAACCAAGCATGTCCTCATGCTTAAACCAAGAATGAAGTAAGGGTATGGCATTTATTCAATGGGAACTAACTAAATGCAATCTACCTATATACAACTATCTAAATAAATGCAATTGCTTGGTCAAAATAAATCAATTCCCAAGAAGCATATATGCACAAGGGCTAAGGACTAACAAGTCTAATCCACAATTGATTTGAGTTATTAAATATTTTTACAAACTTGCATGAAAAGATGATCATAGGTGAAAACATGTAATTGAGCATCAAACCCTCACCGGATGTGTTTGCACTCTATTCGCTCAAGTGTTTAGGGTTGATTCACTCAATTCTCTCCTAATCATGCTTTATAAGATTTGCTTTTCTTCTAACAATCAACATATAATTCATGCATGCATACATTTATCATGAGGTCTTTTCTTTAGGTTGTAATGGGGCTAGGGTCAAGGTAGGATACATATTTGGTTAAGTGAGTTCGAAATTTGAATCTTTGATAAGCTTAAACTTCCCACCTAACCTATGACATCCTATATAAATTCAAAGCTAACCTAACTACCCATTCCTCACTTTTTCACATACTCATGCATTTTCTTTTCATTTCACAACACTTATGCATTGATTTTATTGGACTATACTTTGATTTGGGGCATTTTGTCCCCTTTTTATTCCTCTCTTTTTTTTTTCTTCTTTTTCTTTCTTTTTCTATATTATTTTTTTTTTCTTTTTCTTTTGTTTTTCTCATTTTTTTTCTATATACAAGAATCTCAATGCATAAGGTTTTACATTTGATCAATACATGAGTATGTACCCAATTTCCAATATTTTCAATAACAATACAAAATTACCCTTTTATTCACCCAATGTCCCAAGGTTCCCACACTTGAATGATACTTACACACTCTAGCCTAAGCTAATCAAAGATCCAAATAAGGACATTTATTATTTTTCGCTTTAAGGCTTGTAATGTGCTAAAATTAAGAACAAGTGGGTTAATCGTAGGCTCAAATTGGCTAACAAAGGAATATAAAAGGTTGGCTATTTGGGTAAGTAAGCTCAATGAAATGAGGGCCTCAATCATATAATGCATGTATACACAAAATAATGGACATAAAGAATCAAACAAATCAAAGATTACAATCATAGGAAGAGAATAATGCACACAAGAAGGAAAAATAAGTGGTTATAAGATGTAACCACACCATTAGGCTCAAATCTCACAAGCTTGTGTTCTTAGCTCAAAACATGATCCATAATATATATAATTCAAGCAAGTTCTATGAAAAGTTTTTTACTCAAATCAATTAAGGTGCCCTATAGATAGAAATCTTGAAAAATTCATTATTTTGACTAAGCTTATTGTGTATATATATGCAATAAGAATCCTAAAAACCTAAAATGAAATGCAGAAGTGTTGGGATTAGAAATTTGTCACCCAAAATCGTCGAACGGTCGGACAACCTCCCCACACTTAAAAGTTTGCACCGTCCTCGGTGCACTCAAAGATGAGCAAGGGGGTACGACGACTCTCCGGATTGCTACGTGTTCTTAGTCTTGCTTCCGTTATTGCTTGTGGTGCATTCATCATGAAAAACAAAAATATAACACCATAAGATGGGGTAATACAAAAGCAAGGAAGCATAATTGTTGGAATGAGGTAAATCACTAGAATTGAGTGAGTGAATTAGTGTGACATTAAGAAATATTAGGTGTGTGAATTCTAAATTGCGCGGTTTAGAACACACATTGGCATAAAAGTTATGTCACAAAAGAAGCATGCACTTTACTCATTCTAGTATGCTTGAGATGCTTTAAGTAAACTTATAAGGTAAAACAAGCATTAAAGAAGCATGAAAGCATTCAAGTCAAACACATATGGATGCATATGATCATGAAATACAATGCATTAAGGTAAATGCACAACATCATCCATCAAGAGGTTGCCTAATCACAAAATAAGGCTCAAATCACATGGTGGCCAAATCATGTAATTCAAGAAGAGTTACAAGCTCGAAGGCAATTCTCATCACTTGGTATTTTTCAAAAGATAAGCATGAAAAACTCAAGACCAAGTAGCAAAATATAACCTCAATCATAGGATCCAACAAAGATTATCTAAAAGCATTAATGCTAAATTAGCATTTAGGCAATAAGGGGGAAGCAATGCATAGTAAACAAAGTCAATAATCCAACACTTATGATGAAAAGAGAGGAAATAAAATGAAAACTAAACTAAAACTAACTAATCAACTAACTAACTAACTAATTAACTAACTAACTAAAATAAATGGTTATCAATGGTGTTTGGAAGTTTTGGATGAGGGGTAGAAGAAGGGAAGAAGAGATGAGAAGGAAGGAAATGGAAAGGGGAGAAGAAAAGAAATGTGGTGAAGGAAGGAAATCCGCGCGTACGCGCGCATGCCGCGCGCGCGCAGATGGTTTATTTCGAGAGTGGCGCGTACGCGTCATGTGCGCATACGCGTGAATTGGTTTGTGCCTCAGGCCCAATTCCCGCATGGTGCAGGCCCAACTCTCGGGTCAAGGTATGGACGGTGGACTTCTCAATCCACGCGTACGCGTGTATGGCGCGCACGCGTGGATGGTCCAGAATGCTTGATGCACGCGTACGCACGCAGTGCGCGTACGCGTGGATGGTGCTCTGTTTTTTTCAAAAAATTTTTTCTATGTTTTTGCACCAATCTAAGCATTCTAAACCTCCAAACAGCTACCAAAACACCATAAAACCTTATTTAACATACTAAACTACCAATTAGACTCATTAAAACAATCAAAACAAGAAATTAAACTAATTCTACCAATATGTACAAAAAGATAAAATGAAAAGAAGTTACCATGGTGGGGTGTCTCCCACCTAGCACTTTTGTTTATTGTCCTTAAGTTGGACTTATGGGGAGCTTCTCTCAAGGTGGCTTGTGCTTGTACTCATCTTGGAACTTCCACCAATGCTTGGACTTCCAATAATCTCCATCATTCAAGATTAATATCTCCAAGCTTTGATGGAGTTCTTCACAAACCATGGGCTCCCAATGTTGATCCTCATGTGTTCCCGGATCCCATATTTTGTCTTCACACCCATCTCCAAGTTGATTATCATTAATCCATGTGGGTGGTGAGCAAGGTGAATTCTCAACAAAGTGACCAAACATCCTTCTAGACCTAAGCAATCTAGTTCTACACCAACTCTTACAATTAAGCTTTGAGTATGCAACCATGATGAACCTAGAATGATATTTCAAACCACTAATCGTCTCTTTTTTACTCTTAAAGCCACAAATATGTCTAAGTTGACCATCCGTCTCAAGCAAACCATATTCAAGGGGAATAATAAAGCTTAAGTATAAAGAATTTACCCACTTGAATGAGAGAGTGGATGGTGGTGGCTTGGGGAGAGGTATTTCCAATGTGCTAGTAAACTCCACTCCCTTGTTTGCTTCTTTGTCAATCTCCACCTCTTCATAAATTTCTTCATTCCCAATCCTTTGTTCATCAACTTCCTCTAACTCTTCTCCATCACTCAAGTCATAAATGGGAGGTTGAGAGAAATCTACCTCCATATCACTTTCAAATTTATTGGGAGAAGGTTCTTCAAATTTAAAGGATTTTCCACCAAGAAAATTGGATGCATGATCTTCATCACCAAGGAAACTCAATTCTTGCTTCATTCCTTCCAAGTCTTCATTCAAAAATTGTTTTGGAGGTTGTGCACTTTCCTCCTCAACATCAAATTCAATCTTCTTGGAGGGATTTTCTTCAATTCTAGGTTCCCAAGGGGGTTCCGCATCTCCCAAGTCTTCAACCACTTCTTCCTCTTCTTCAATGGCCATAGGTTCCTCCAATTGTTCTAACACAAAGTAGCATTCCTCATTCTCCACCGGAGTTTCCAATCTCTCCTTCATGCTATGCTTTTCAATTGATTCTCCACATGTAACCATGGGAGTGCCTTGAGTACTCAAATATTGGGAGACTAAATTGCTTACTACCTTGGTCAAAGTAGCCATAAATTCTAGTGTCTCCCTTTGCATTTCTCCTTGCCCTTGAAGTATAAGGCTAAGGATTTCATCCATTGAAGATTGGAGTGGATAAGAGGGTTCATTGTCTTGGAGGAAGGGTTCATTATAGGAAGGTGGTTCTTCTTGGTAAGGTGGTGGTGTATATTGAGGTGGTTCTTGGGGGTAGTAATCTTGGAATTGTGGTTCCATGTATGGCTCATATGGTTCAAAAGGTGGTTGGTGTAGTGGATATGAATCATGGTCATATGGAGGTGTTTGGTAAAAATAGGCTTGAGAGTGTGGTTGAGGTTCATGTTGAGGATATGACTCATAGGCATATGGTGGTGGTTCTTGAAAGTCACAAGGAGATTCACCATAGCCATTGGATTGGTATGCATCATAGAATGGCTCTTCTTCATAGTGCATTGGTGGAGGTTGTTGCCATGAGGATTGATCATAAGCATATGGCTCCTCCCACCTTTGATTATCCCATCCTTGATACATTTCTTCATTGTAATCTCCACTTCCTACAACATAGTTGTAACTACACTCATAGCCAATATGAGAATTCATAGTGGAAAGAGAAAACAAAAATCAAAAGATAATAGAAAACAAGAGAAATAAAATTCTACAACTAGCAAATAAAGCAAAGAGCAAGATATTTACACTATTCACATATGTACAATAACCAATAACATAACACCATTGCAATTCCCCGGCAACGGCGCCATTTTGACGATTGGATTTTTGACGGTTTAGAATTTCACAAATGAATTCTCGTTGCAAGTATAGTCTCTAAACCAATCGCTAATCCTTTCATACAAAAAGTTGTTTGTCACTAAAATAAACCCCTAAATTTATAAACCGAAGTATTGGACCTCGGGTCGTTCTCCCTAGGAATTACAATAAAGTGTCTTGTTATTGGTTTGAGTTGTTTTGGGGTTTTGGATAAGAGACATGAAAGATAAATGGCAAGAAAGTAAACTAAAGCCTAAAAAGGTCTTGGCAAGGGTTGGTGGTCAAGGATCTCTATCCTAATCACTAACCACAATATGAGAATTGGCAAGGATTAATCTCATTAAATCATCCTCTAACTAGTAGTAAAGGAAAGTCAAATGAGCTATATCAATCCTAGTCCATAAGTCCTAACTCTCCACTAATTCAATTAGTGAGAACTAGAGTCAATGGCTCCCAATCATCAATCACTTGGACATTAGTAACTCAAGAGGTCCTAAGTTACCTTTCCAAACCAAGAGTATAAAATTCTACTCTAAAATCCAACCAAGCATTTCATCAAACACTTGGAAGGCATAAAAGGAAAGCATAGTAAATTGACAACAAGAATTAATTCTAACAACAATCAAATGTAAAGAATTAACAACAACAATTAAAGGAAACAAGATCTACATGAATTACCTCTTATTGAATTGAAAGAGAAAGGAAGGAACAAAAGTAGATCTACTACAAAACATAAGAACAACATAAAAGAAATTACAACAAAAGAATAGAGGAAGATTGTAACAACAAAGAATTAAAAGGTAGAAGTGGAAGAAATCAAAGATTAAAACCTAGATCTAAGAACTAAACCTAATCCTAATTCTAATTCTAGAGAGAAGAGAGAGCTTCTCTCTCTAGAAACTACTTCTAAACTAATCCTAATGAGTGTGTCATGAACTAATGAATTGGAATCCCCCTTTTCTCTTCAATCCTTGGCTTTAAATAGCATCTTTGGCGCCAAAGTTGGTTGCAATTGGGCCCCACAACCCTTCAGAATTCGTTGGTTGCGAATTCATTAAAAATCATATATCAGCACCGACGCGTACGCGCACATCACGCGTACGCGTCCATGGGGTAATTCGCAGGTGCGCGCGCGCGTCCATGGGCGAGTTCAACTTCTTTGACTTTTCATGATTTCTCCACTTTGCATGCTTTCCTCTTCACTCCTTTGATCCATTCCTAGCCCCTTTCAATCTGAAATCACTAACAAACATATCAAGGCATCTAGTGGAATCAAAGGGAGATTAAAACCATCAAATTAAGGGTCTAAAAGCATGTTTTCACATCTAAGCACAAATAAGGAGACAATCACAAAACCACGCTATTTCAATGGATAAATGAGGGTAAAAGATTTTGATATGAAAGCATTAGGTTATACTTATATTTTTATTTAAGTTAATAAATTATTAGTTATATCAAAATCACTGACAATTTTAATTTTTGAGTTATATTACCTATACACTAAAATTAGACATTAGTATAAAATATATGTTAAAAAATAAATATAAATTAAAAATAAATTAAACCACACATATTATACATAAATATATTGATAACTGATTTTAGTGCGTACATATAGTATTTTTAATATTTTTTATCTTTCTTGTACTTGTTCTTTATGATATAGTGATACCCAAACTTTTGTTTTTATTTTTTACTTTGTCAATCATTTTTAATATTAAAAGTGAAAAATATATAAAATTAATACATATAAAAATAAGACAAAAGACATTTTCGTAAAAAAATTATATGTAATCCTTTGTGTATATATAAATAAAAAATCTCGACCAGAAATAACATATTAACATTACCATATATAAATCCGAAATGCCTACGTGATAGGGAAAGTCAAACTAGTCTTAATGACTGACATAACATGAGTAATTGCTCGGTATCGGTGAGGAAAAACTAAATTCAACTCATACGTCAGTTTCAGATGCACCCACATGTTTCAAGCAAGTTTGACGGACTGCCTAAATTATTATGAAACAAGGGGCTTTCCAACAAATGAACAATGACATACCCTATTACCCTACAGCTAGAGCAGAAGCGTATGCTTTTTTGGAGGAAAAAAAGTATTTACACTACTGTATTACGGCTAAATTTTTTAGGAATTAATTACTAATTTAATAATAAAAGAATTTAAATATTGACAAAAATATTTTAAAAAAATATTATTGATAAAATAATTTTTAAATTATTTAAAAATAAGACAAAAATAATTAATAAATATTATTATTTTATAGATGATGACAAAAAAATTTTGTATTTACCGAACAGTTTATTAATTTGATCCAAATTTTTGTTTTTTGTGATAATATTTAAAAAATATTTAGAAAATGCTAAAAAACATCGGAACAAATTTTGGTAATTTATAAAAAAATTAAAAAAATTCACTTGATATAGAATTATCAAATTTTAATGATAAAAAAATATTTTTCTAAAAATACTTATAAAAGATTCTACAAGAAAAACATCCATTCAATTACATTTGAAAAGTGTAGTCAACAGTAAAAAAAAAAAAAAAAAATTATGTCTTAAGTTAAGCCTACGCTTTTTAAACTACAGAGATGCTTTAGTGGGGAATGTCTATTCGGCCGTTGTCTATTATCAAAGGTTACGTTTTTTTGCACTAAAGGCTATACTTTTAGCGTTTGGAAATAGGGTACGTTTTTCAAATAATGCTATCCAGGACTAAATGCTACGCTTTTCAGCTTCTGTTTTTACCAAAATAGACTACACTTTTCAATGCTACTACATCACCTGTAAAGCATAGTCACATTGTATATCATGGCTATTATTTATAAGTGTAGCTTTAGGTCCCTCATCGGTTTTTATATATATATATATATATATATATTTATAATATTTTAATAATTTTTTTACAACTTAATATTTAATGATATTTACAATTCTGTATTTAGTAATATTTTTCTACAACTTAAAATTTATAATTTATATTTTAATTAAATTAGTTAAATGTTATTAAATAAAAATAAATACATAATATTAAATAATTTTTTTAAATAATAAATAATCTTTAATTTCAACAAAATATATTTATAATAAATCAAAATATTAGAATGAACATAATTTTAAATATTTATATATCTTACATTAAATTAAGCATATTCATAACAAAATATGCATGAAACTACTTAGAGTTTATTATTAACAAATTATGAAAAATCAAAATATTATATCCTACATATATAAATCTTTTAATATAAAAGTCATTAATCAATCAACCATCTTTATTAATCAATCATAATGATAAACAGATTAATCTTTATCAACATCTTTAAAATTATCCTGTATAATTATATAGAAAAATAATTAAAAAAATATTTATAATGAGATATGAGAGATACAAAATTATCCTGCATAAAGTGAAATCATTTATGAGAGATATTCTGGTTTCATTAGCCCATATTTGAAGAATCCATGAGAAAAACAATACTTGAACTCAAAAAAAAAAAAAAATGAGCAACCTCAGTTTTAATCTTTAATGTCATTAACTTGTAGCAACACCAAGTAAGTTATCCTTAAAAAAACAGGAACTTGGATACACTACAACCTCGGACACGTTGGGTTGAAAACATCATCGATAGTGGAAACATTAAAAAATTGGATTTAAAACAAAAAAAATAATAATAATACTAAGCCAATTAACTCAAGCACGAGTGAAGGCAATTTGATTAAAATACAGCTAAATGGTTAATTCAAAATAGGAACATTATTAGTTTACAAAAGAAAGTCTCAGTTGAACCCATTGAAATCAAATGAATGTGGCTTCATGATGAGCGGATATTTTATACGCTTTTTGGGGGTAATTTCATGTAGATTTTAGTATATTTTAATTAGTTTTTAGTAGAATATTATTAGTTTTTAGGCAAAAATCATATTTCTGGACTTTACTATGAGTTTGTGTGTTTTTCTGTGATTTCAGGTATTTTCTGGATGAAATTGAGGGAGCTGAGCAAAAATCTGAGTTAGGCTGAAAAAGGACTGCTGATGCTGTTGGATCCTGACCTCCCTGCACTCGAAATGGATTTTCTGGAGCTACAGGAGTCCAATTGGCGCGCTCTCAACGGCGTTGGAAAGTAGACATCCAGGGCTTTCCAGCAATATATAATAGTTCATACTTTGCGCGAAGATAGACGACGTAACTTGGCTTTGAACACCAAGTACATGCTGCTGTCTGGAGTTAAACGCCAGAAACACGTCATGATCCGGAGTTGAACGCCCAAAACACGTCATAACTTGGAGTTTAACTCCAAGAAAAGCCTCTACTCGTGGATAGCTTTAGTCTCAGCCCCAGCACACACCAAGTGGGCCCCAGAAGTGGATTTCTGCACCAATTATCTTAGTTTACTCATATTCTGTAAACCTAGGTTACTAGTTTACTATTTAAACAACTTTTAGAGAATTATTTTGTACCTCATGACATTTTCAGATCTGAATTACATACTTTTTGACGGCATGAGTCTCTAAACTCCATTGTTGGGGGTGAGGAGCTCTGCAGCGTCTCGATGAATTAATACAATTACTTTGTTTTCCATTCAAACACGCTTGTTCTTATCTAAGATGTTCATTCGCGCTTAATTATGGAGAAGGTGATGATCCGTGACACTCATCACCTTCCTCAATCCATGAACGTGTGCCTGACAACCACCTCTGTTTTATATCAGATTGAATGAGTATCTCTAAGATTCTTTAATCAGAATCTTCGTGGTATAAGCCAGATTGATGACGGCATTCATGAGAATCCGGAAAGTCTAAACCTTGTCCGTGGTATTCCGAGTAGGATTCTGGGATTGAATGACTGTGACGAGCTTCAAACTCCTGAAGGCTGGGCGTTAGTGACAGACGCAAAAGAATCAATGGATTCTATTCCAACCTGATTGAGAACTGACAGATGATTAGCCGTGCTGTGACAGAGCATAGGAACGTTTTCACTGAGAGGATGGGAGGTAGCCATTGACAACGGTGACACCCTACATAGAGCTTGCCATGGAAGGGACCTTGCGTGTGGGAAGAGGACTTCAAGGAAAAGTAGAAATTCAAAGGACAAAGCATCTCCAAAACTGCAACATATTTCTCATTACTGCACAACAAGTAATGATTTGATTCTCTTTTATTTTTCTAGTAATTCCAAACACTTTTACTTCTTACAATTAAATCCAAATAATCTTATTGGCTTCCTGACTAAGATTAATAAAATAAATATAGCTTGCTTCAAACCAATAATCTCCGTGGGATCGACCCTTACTCACGTAAGGTATTACTTGGACGACCGAGTGCACTTGCTAGTTAGTGGTACGAGATCATAAGAAATTTTGATTTTGATAATTGGGATTAAGATTTCGTGCACCAAGTTTTTGGCGCCGTTGCCGGGGATTATTTGAGTTTGAACAACTAAAGGTTTATTTTATTTCTTAGATTAGGAATAATTTATTTTTATTGTTATAGAGTCATTAAAATCTGATAGGATAGTTTCTTAAAAAAAAATTCTTTTCAAAAATATTATTTTTCTTAATTAATTGTTAATTTTTCGTGAGTTTAGTGTCTTGTTCTAAGTTTGGTGTTAATTGCATATTTTATATTTTTCTTTAACTTTTCGAATTTGTGTTCTTTGTTCTTCATTGATCTTCAAGTTGTTCTTGTTGATCTTGAGTTTTTCTTGTTTTGTGTCTTTTCTTGTTTCACTTGTGTTCTTTTTAAAGCATTAATCTTCCAAAAGGAATATACCTATTCAAAACAAGTGTTACATTTACTCCCAATTGGCTAGAACATTGGTTTATATTCTTGATGAGTGGGCACCTGTTCTTTTGAAAATCTTTTTCCAAAAATAATTTTTGCTTGATTTAATCATGTGCCAAACTTTAAGTTTGGTGTTCTCTTTTTGATTTTTTAATATAATTTTCAAAAATTTTATTAAAGTTTTCTAAAAATTTTAAGTTTGGTGTTCTTCCTTTTGTTCTTGGTGTTCTTGTGAATCTTCAAGGTGTTCTTGAGTTTTTCTTGTGTCTTGATCTTAAAATTTTTAAATTTGGTGTTCCTTGGTGTTTTCCCTCCAAAATTTTCGAAAATAAGGAGCACTAGATCTAAAAATTTTAAATCTTGTGTCCTTTATGTGCTTTTCTCTTTCATCATAAAATTCAAAATTCAAAAAAAAAAATATATCTTTTCTAACTAATTTTAAAACTACATTTTCGAAATTTTTTTTTCAAATTTCAATTTCAAAATATTTCCAATTTCTTTTATTTATTTCGTTTTTTTTATTTTATTTTATTCTATAAAAATTAATTTTTATAAAATAAATAATATCAACATATATACCATCTCTTTTATTCCATCATGGAACTAAGGGGGAATGAACAGTCCAGGAGGACTCTGGGGTCATATGCTAACCCCACTACTGCTTCATATGGGAGTAATATCTGTATACCCTCCATTGGAGTTAGTAGCTTTGAGTTGAATCCTCAGCTCATTATCATGGTGCAGCAAAACTGCCAGTATTCTGGTCTTCCACATGAAGAACCTACAGAGTTTCTGGCACAATTTTTGCAAATTGCTGACACAGTATATGATAAGAAAGTGGATCAGGATGTCTACAGATTATTACTATTTCCATTTGCTGTAAAAGATCAAGCTAAGAGGTGGTTAAATAACCAGCCTAAGAACAGCATAAAAACATGGAAGCAGCTGTCAGAAAAATTCCTGAATCACTATTTCCCTCCAAAACGGATGACACAGCTAAGGCTAAGCATCCAAGGCTTCAAACAAGGAGATAATGAATCTCTTTATGATGCCTGGGAGAGATACAGAGAGATGCTAAGAAAATGCCCCTCTGAAATGTTTTCAGAATGGGTGCAATTAGACATCTTCTACTATGGGCTTACAGAAAAAGCTCAGATTTCTCTAGACCACTCAGCTGGTGGATCTATACATATGAGAAAAACAATTGAAGAAGCTCAAGAGCTTATTGATACAGTTGCCAGAAATCAACATCTGTACCTAAGCAGTGAATCTTCCATGAAAGAAGAAGCTAAAACAGTAACTGCTGAACTCAGTCCGGTGGATCAGGCTAATGAATTCAATCAGCAATTAGACTTTCTAACTCAGCAGCTAGCCGAATTCAAGGAAATATTACAGGAAATAAGAATGGCTAACAGGAATATGGAAGTACAATTAAAGCAGACAGAAAAGCAACTGTCAAAATAAATAGCAGAAGAATGCCAAGCAGTTCAATTAAGAAGTGGGAAAACATTAAATACCTCACTTCAAAGCAGCAGAAAACCAATAAATGAACAAATGGCTACTCAAAATCCCTCTGAGGACAGTCAGAGCCCAGAGAGGAATAAAGCTGGCGCTGAACGCCCAGACCATGCTCATTCCTGGTGTTCAACGCCAGAAACAAGCATGAATCTGGCGTTGAGCGCCCAAAGAGAGCATGGTTCAGGCGTTCAAACGCCAGTAACAAACGAGGAGGTGGCGTCTAACGCCACTCCAGCTTCAACCCCTGGCATTCAAATGCCAGTGGGGGATCAGTCACATACAAGTGCTGATGACAACCCTTCTAAAAAGGCTTCCCAACCCACTTCTGTAGGTAATAAACCTGCAGCAACTAAGGTTGAGGAATACAAAGCCAAAATGCCTTATCCTCAAAAACTCCGCCAAGCAGAACAGGATAAGCAATTTGCCCGCTTTGCAGACTATCTCAGGACTCTTGAAATAAAGATTCCGTTTGCAGAAGCACTTGAGCAAATACCATCTTATGCTAAGTTCATGAAAGAGATCTTAAGTCATAAAAAGGATTGGAGGGAAACTGAAAAAGTTTACCTCACTGAAGAATGCAGTGCAGTCATTCTGAAAAGCTTACCTGAGAAGCTTAAAGATCCTGGGAGCTTTATGATACCATGCACATTAGAGGGCACTTGCACCAATCAAGCTTTATGTGATCTTGGGGCAAGTATCAACCTAATACCTGCATCTACTATCAGAAAGCTTGGTTTAACTGAAGAAATCAAACCAACCAGGATATGTCTTCAACTTGCTGATGGCTCCATTAAATACCCATCAGGCGTGATTGAAGACATGATTGTCAAGGTTGGGCCATTCGCCTTTCCTACTGACTTTGTGGTGCTGGAAATGGAGGAGCACAAGAGTGCAACTCTCATTCTAGGAAGACCTTTCCTAGCAACTGGCCGAACCCTCATTGATGTCCAAAAAGGGGAAGTAACTTTGAGAGTCAATGAGGAGGAGTTCAAGTTGAATGTTGTCAAAGCCATGCAACATCCAGACACCCCAAATGACTGCATGAGTGTTGATATTATTGACTCTCTGGTAAGAGAGGTCAATATGGCTGAGAGTCTCGAAGAAGAGCTAGAGGACATCTTTAAAGATGTTCAGCCTGACCTGGAGGAATCAGAGAGAATAGCAGAACCTCTGAAAATCCCTCAGGAAGAGGAGAAACCCCCAAAACCCGAGCTCAAACCATTACCACCATCCCTAAAATATGCATTTTTGGGAGAAGGTGATACCTTTCTTGTAATTATAAGCTCTACCTTAGAGCCTCAGGAAGAGGAAGCACTAATTCAAGTGCTAAGGACACACAAGACAGCTCTTGGGTGGTCCATCAGTGATCTTAAGGGCATTAGCCCAGCCAGATGCATGCACAAGATCCTATTGGAGGGTGACGCCAAGCTTGTGGTCCAACCACAAAGGCGGCTGAACCCAGCCATGAAGGAAGTAGTGCAGAAAGATGTCACTAAGTGACTAGAGGCTGGGATTATTTATCCTATTTCTGATAGCTCCTGGGTGAGCCCTGTCCAAGTCGTCCCTAAGAAAGGTGGCATGACAGTGGTTCATAATGAAAAAAATGAACTGGTTCCTACAAGAATAGTTACTGGGTGGCGTATGTGTATTGATTACAGAAGGCTCAATACAGCTACCAGAAAGGATCATTTTCCTTTACCATTCATAGACCAGATGCTGGAAAGACTGGCAGGTCATGAATACTACTGCTTCCTAGATGGATATTCAGGTTATAATCAAATTACAGTAGATCCACAGGATCAAGAGAAAACGGCATTCACATGTCCATCTGGAGTATTTGCATACAGAAGGATGCCATTTGGCCTGTGTAATGCACCTGCAACTTTTCAGAGGTGTATGCTTTCAATCTTCTCTGATATGGTGGAAAAATTTCTGGAAGTCTTCATGGATGACTTTTCAGTGTTTGGAGACTCATTCAGCTCCTGCCTTAACCATTTAGCACTTGTTCTAAAGAGATGCCAAGAGACTAACCTGGTTTTAAACTGGGAGAAGTGTCACTTTATGGTGACTGAAGGAATTGTCCTTGGGCACAAAATCTCGAACAAGGGAATAGAGGTAGATCAAGCCAAAGTTGAAGTAATTGAAAAATTACCACCACCCGCAAATGTTAAGGTAATCAGAAGCTTTCTGGGGCATGCAGGATTCTATAGGAGGTTTATAAAGGATTTTTCAAAAATCGCCAAACCTCTAAGCAACCTGCTGGCTGCTGACACGCCATTTATCTTTGATAAAGAGTGTCTGCAGGCATTTGAGACCCTAAAGGCTAAATTGGTCACTGCACCAATAATCTCTGCACCAAACTGGACATTGCCATTTGAATTGATGTGTGATGCCAGTGACCATGCCATTGGTGCAGTGTTGGGACAAAGGCATGACAAGCTTCTGCACGTCATCTACTATGCCAGCCGTGTTCTAAATGACGCACAGAGGAATTACACAACCACAGAAAAAGAGCTACTTGCAGTGGTTTACGCCATTGACAAATTCAGATCCTATTTAGTAGGATCAAAAGTGATTGTGTACACTGATCATGCTGCTCTTAAATATCTACTCACAAAGCAGGATTCAAAACCCAGACTTATAAGATGGGTGTTGCTTCTGCAAGAGTTTGATATAGAAATAAGAGACAGAAAAGGGACAGAAAACCAAGTAGCAGATCACCTGTCCCGAATAGAACCAGTAGAAGGGGCGTCCCTCCCTCTCACTGAGATCTCTGAAACTTTTCCGGATGAGCAACTCTTTGCCGTCCAGGAAGTGCCATGGTTTGCAGACATTGCAAACTACAAGGCAGTGAGGTTCATACCCAAAGAATACAGTAGGCAGCAATCAAAGAAATTAATCACAGATGCAAAGTACTATCTTTGGGATGAACCATATCTCTTCAAGAGATGTGCAGACGGAGTAATCCGTAGATGTGTGCCTAAGGAAGAAGCACAAAAGATCCTATGGCACTGCCATGGATCACAGTATGGAGGACATTTTGGAAGTGAGCGAACAGCCGCAAGAGTCCTCCAATGTGGCTTCTACTGGCCTACTCTCTATAAAGACTCCCGAGTGTTTGTACTTAATTGTGACAGTTGCCAAAGATCTGGCAATCTACCTCACAATTATGCCATGCCTCAACAAGGGATCTTGGAGATTGAGTTGTTTGATGTATGGGGCATTGACTTCATGGGACCTTTCCCACCATCATACTCAAACACTTATATTCTGGTGGCAGTGGATTATGTATCCAAATGGGTGGAGGCTATTGCAACACCCACTAATGACACTAAAACAGTGTTAAAATTCCTCCAGAAACACATCTTCAGCAGATTTGGTATCCCTAGAGTATTAATCAGTGATGGGGGCACTTATTTCTGCAATAAACAGCTTTACTCTGCTCTGGTTCGTTATGGAGTTAGCCACAGGGTAGCTATTCCATATCACCCACAAACTAATGGGCAAGCTGAAGTCTCAAACAGAGAACTCAAAAGAATCCTAGAACGGACTGTAATTAACCGTAGAAGGGATTGGGCAAGAAGCTTGGATGATGCTCTGTGGGCATACAGAACAGCATTCAAGACCCCTATAGGGACCTCTCCATACCAGCTTGTGTATGAAAAGGCATGTCACTTGCCAGTGGAACTGGAACACAAGGCCTACTGGGCAACCAGATTCCTAAACCTTGATGCCAAGTTAGCTGGAGAAAAACGATTGCTCCAGCTAAATGAGCTAGAGGAATTTAGACTCAATGCTTTCGAGAATGCAAAAATTTACAAAGAGAAAGCGAAAAGATGGCATGATAAGAAATTATCATCCAGAGTCTTTGAGCCGGGGCAGAAAGTTCTGCTATTTAATTCTAAGCTCAAATTATTCCCTGGGAAATTAAAATCCCGGTGGAGAGGTCCATATGTAATTACAAGTGTATCACCATATGGATACGTAGAGCTTCAGGATAATGACTCTAACAAAAAGTTCATTGTCAATGGACAGTGAATTAAACATTATCTTGAAAGTAACTTCGAGCAAGAATGTTCAAAACTGAGACTTGATTAGAGCTCAGTGATAGTCCAGCTAAAGACAATAAAGAAGCGCTTGCTGGGAAGCAACCCAGCCATTTACAAAGTTTATTTACTAATTAAATAAATTTCCTTTTTTTACAGGTATGTGTCCAAGTATCTTTAAAAGGTAAAATGACAATTGATTGAATTCACAGAGTTACAGGGAAATTTGGAAAGCTTACTGGCATCAAAAAGCCAGTAAGAAACGATTTGGGCGTTAAATGCCCAAAAAGAGCACCCACTGGGCGTTCAACGCCAGTAAGGGTAGCCATCTGGGCGTTAAACGCCAGAAAGGAGCATCTTCTGGGCGTTGAACGCCAGAAAGAAGCACCTTCTGGGCGTTTAACGCCAGAACCACAGCATCCTGGGCGTTTAGAAAAACGCCCAGTGACAAAGGACTTCCTGGCGTTCAACGGCAGAAAGAAGCAACAGCTGGGCGTTGAACGCCCAGGAGAAGCAACATTTGGGCGTTAAACGCCCAAAACATGCAGCGTTTGGGCGTTTAACGCCAGGATGGTGGGAAGGAGGTAATTTCGTTTTCAATTCAAATTTTTTTCAATTTTCGTGTTTCAATTCATAATTTCTTGCATAAACATGTTTCAAATTATCATCCCTCAAATCAAATTAGTTTTCTAAAAACCCTAATTTCTAAAATCCCTTTTTCAAAAATATCAAATGTATCTTAATTCATAAACACAAATCTTTTTCCAATCCAATTCTTTTTCAAATCTTTTTAATTTCTTCTCATATCTTTTTCAACTCATCTTATCTTTTTTTTTTTTTTCAAAACTGCCTCTCCTTCTATTCCCCTCTTTTCCTTTCTTTTGCTTGAGGACAAGCAAAGCTCTAAGTTTGGTGTGATTTGCCATGATCACTGAGCTAAAACTCATTAAGATCATGGCACCTAAGGGAACGGGAAGAGCAAGGATGTGAACTTAAGGGAGCTGAAGTGTCAGAAATTAATTCTTGAAGGCACCCCACAGACTAGAGGAACATCCACTTCCCAAAATACAGGTTGTTAAGTTCTAATTCTAGCTTTAACTTTGTGATAGTATTATTATAGGATTTTACCTTAGAAGTTATATAGGAGTAGTAGTAATTAGCATATCTATTTTGGTTTTATTTCCAATTAAGTTATAATTAATTTTTCTCATCATCATCAAACATGAATAAAATAGTAGATTTGTAGAATAAAGAGGCAATTTAATTTTTTCGAGTTCTTAATAAGGAAAATTCTAATTATTTATATGTGGTGGCAATACTTTTTGTCTTCTGAATGAATGCTTGAACAGTGCATATTTTTTATATTGAATTTTATGAATGTTAAAATTGTTGGCTCTTGAAAGAATGATGAACAAGAGAAATGTTATTGATGATCTGAAAAATCATGAAATTGATTCTTGGAGCAAGAAAAAACAGTGAAAAAAATTTTCTTGCGGAAAAAAAAAGGAGAGAGAAAGAAAAAGCAAGCAGAAAAAGGCAATAGCCCTTAAAACCAAAAGGCAAGGGTAAAAAGGATCCAAGGCTTTGAGAATTAATGGATAGGAGGGCCCAAGGAAATAAATCCAGGCCTAAGCGGCTAAATCAAGCTATCCCTAACCATGTGCTTGTGTCATGAAGGTCCAAGTGAAAAGCTTGAGACTGAGTGGTTAAAGTCGTGATCCAAAGCAAAAAGAGTGTGCTTAAGAGCTCTGGACACCTCTAACTGGGGACTCTAGCAAAGCTGAGTCACAATCTGAAAAGGGTTCACCCAGTCATGTGTCTGTGGCATTTGTGTATCCGGTGGTAATACTGGAAAACAAAGTGCTTAGGGCCACGGCCAAGACTCATAAAACTAGCTGTGTTCAAGAATCAACATACTTAACTAGAAAAATCAATAATACTATCTGAATTCGGAGTTCCTATGGATGCCAATCATTCTGAATTTCAAAGGATAAAGTGAGATGCCAAAACTGTTTGGAAGCAAAAAGCTACTAGCCCCGCTCATCTAATTAGAATCTGAGCTTCACTTAAAACTCTGAGATATTATTGCTTCTTAATTTCTTTTTATCCTCTTTTATTCATCTAGTTGCTTGGGGACAAGCAACAGTTTAAGTTTGGTGTTATGATGAGCGGATATTTTATACGCTTTTTGGGGGTAATTTCATGTAGATTTTAGTATGTTTTAATTAGTTTTTAGTAGAATATTATTAATTTTTAGGCAAAAATCATATTTCTGGACTTTACTATGAGTTTGTGTGTTTTTCTGTGATTTCAGGTATTTTCTGGCTGAAATTGAGGGAGCTGAGTAAAAATCTGAGTTAGGCTGAAAAAGGACTGCTGATGCTGTTGGATCCTGACCTCCCTGCACTCGAAATGGATTTTCTGGAGCTACAGAAGTCCAATTGGCGCGCTCTCAACGGCGTTGGAAAGTAGACATCCAGGGCTTTCCAGCAATATATAATCGTCCGTACTTTGCGCGAAGATAGACGATGTAACTTGGCGTTGAACGCCAAGTACATGCTACTGTCTGGAGTTAAACGCCAGAAACACGTCATGATCCGGAGTTGAACGCCCAAAACACGTCATAACTTGGAGCTTAACTCCAAGAAAAGCCTCTACTCGTGGATAGCTTTAGTCTCAGCCCCAGCACACACCAAGTGGGCCCCAGAAGTGGATTTCTGCACCAATTATCTTAGTTTACTCATATTCTGTAAACCTAGGTTACTAGTTTACTATTTAAACAACTTTTAGAGAATTATTTTGTACCTCATGACATTTTCAGATCTGAATTACATACTTTTTGACGGCATGAGTCTCTAAACTCCATTGTTGGGGGTGAGGAGCTCTGCAGCGTCTCGATGAATTAATACAATTACTTTGTTTTCCATTCAAACACGCTTGTTCTTATCTAAGATGTTCATTCGCGCTTAATTATGGAGAAGGTGATGATCCGTGACACTCATCACCTTCCTCAATCCATGAACGTGTGCCTAACAACCACCTCCGTTTTACATCAGATTGAATGAGTATCTCTAAGATTCTTTAATCAGAATCTTCGTGGTATAAGCCGGATTGATAGCGGCATTCATGAGAATCCGGAAAATCTAAACCTTGTCCGTGGTATTCCGAGTAGGATTCTGGGATTGAATGACTGTGACGAGCTTCAAACTCCTGAAGGCTGGGCGTTAGTGACAGACGCAAAAAAATCAATGGATTCTATTCCAACCTGATTGAGAACCGACAGATGATTAGCCGTGCTGTGAGAGAGCATAGGAACATTTTCACTGAGAGGATGGGAGGTAGCCATTGACAACGGTGACACCCTACATAGAGCTTGCCATGGAAGGAACCTTGCGTGTGGGAAGAGGACTTCAAGGAAAAGTAGAAATTCAAAGGACAAAGCATCTCCAAAACTCCAACATATTTCTCATTACTGCACAACAAGTAACGATTTGATTCTCTTTTATTTTTCTAGTAATTCCAAACACTTTTACTTCTTACAATTAAATCCAAATAATCTTATTGGCTTCCTGACTAAGATTAATAAAATAAATATAGCTTGCTTCAAACCAATAATCTCCGTGGGATCGACCCTTACTCACGTAAGGTATTACTTGGACGACCGAGTGCACTTGCTGGTTAGTGGTACGAGATTATAAGAAATTTTGATTTTGATAATTGGGATTAAGATTTCGTGCACCACTTCACCAAGTAGGTTCTCCCTGTAAACAGAGTCTTAGCTCCACAACACTTTAAACGGTTGGGTTGAATCGTCACAGACTATGTTTGGCACTCAATTAACATGCATTGACAACAGCTTAAAAAATAATAAAACTTTGGTCGTTAATATTTAGTGACCGATTTTAGCGACCAATTTTTAAATAAGGCCACCTAACTATACAAAATAATTTTGGTCATTAAATCGGTCACTAATAAGATCGGTCGCTAAATAACAACCAATATTTTGGTCACTAAATCGGTCGCTGAGGTTTCGGTCGCTAAATGGCGACTAATATTTCAGTTACTAAATCGGTCGCTAATTTTTCAGTCGCTAAATCAGTTGTTAACAACTAACTTTAAAATTCTAAAATCGGTTGCTAAATCAGTCGCTACTACTGCTTTCTAATTATAAATTTTAACTAAATTTCACATATATCACTATTAAAATTTATTTTTTAAATATAATTCTAATTCAATAAAATATATAAATAATCAAAGATATATAACTATTTATTAAGATCGAATGCCAATAATTATTGAAAATCATATAAAGATGAAATGAAAAATAGATTCTAATACAAATAAATTTATATTTATGTATACTATATATATGTATTGAAAAAAAAATGAAGGTAGAAACAAATCTACACAAATACAACAAATTTATATTTATGTATACTACATATATGTGATACTGCCAGAGACAAACCCAAGCACAACAATGAGGGGGCATTTGCCCCACGGTGTTTTTAATTTTTGTTTTAAAAAATATAGTTATATATAATATGTCCCACTTCAAATTTTAAATGACCCTATTATAAATAAAATAAATTCAATTAGCTAAATATTTAAATTCATTTTTTTATTTTTCTATCATTTTGACTATTACTTAACCTAATCAAATTTAATTATTGTACCATCATTCCTTTATTCTCTTAAACACTTTTCTTATTTTTATATTTCAACCTTCTTTTTTTATTCCTTGTTTAGTGGTCATCTTCTCTTCATCAAAAAGTAAATTTTTAAATTCTCCAATTTTTTTATATAGCTCTCTATGACTCTATGTATCTTTCAATTTTATTATTTCTCTTTTTGATATTTTCAATTGTAATTTTTAATTCAAACAATTATAGTTTAGGTATTAATCTAATATTTTATTTTTTCGTGACTTTATATATTTTATTTTATTCTCAATTTATTCATCCTTATTACTTATTTTTTATCTTTTGTTCTATTATTTGTACCTATGTTGCATATAAAACTTTAAAATGAACTGATTAATTTACTAATTTAGAATTTTTTTTAAATAATGATAAAAATATTTTAGTTACAATATATAATTAAACCGATGCATAAAATCTTTTATCCAACATTACATCAAAATTAAATTAAAAAATATATAATAAATTTAATTATTTTAAAAAGAAATAAAAAAATTATAAATTATGTTTCTATTAGTTTATATAAACATATCTTTCATATAAAGATTTAATTTTTCTAGTATTTATATATAATTCTAATTTTAAATTATAAATACTAATGTATCATTAGGCGCTAATATGCCAATTAATTCAGTCTTTTATTATTAAATGTGTATAAAAAAATTAATTAAGATAATTAGTTATTTATAATTTAATTAAAATATTTTAATTTTAAGTTTTAGAAATAAAAAATATTTTTTTATAAATTATATATAATGAATAGTATTTTAAGAAAAAAAGTGCTCACTAACTCTTTTTAATTTTTATTTTTCCATATAATTAATAATATTTAATAAAACTTATTTAATATATATATTTTTGCCCCCACTCCTAAAATTTTCTGGGTCCGTCATGCTGCCATCTTTAATCACTGATAAAAACCGCTTCAGCTTTCCCATCCTCTCTTTTTCTTTCTCATTATCACAAGGTGACAGCTTCAATGTCAAGTCTATTTTGTTGCTACACTTCTTTTGTTCTTCACCATAAACTCTTTGAAATAATAAAAAATCAAAGTTGCCTTAATTAGTTTTGTTGCATTGCATGATGTGAAATTAAAAATTCAACATAATTTTCTTTTCAGCATTACCTCTTGTTAGTTTTATAAAATTAAAATTAACTACTCATCATTTATTTTCTAGAACATCTATGATCTCACTACATTTATCAGCTACAAAATGTTTACGCCACACAGCAGCTTCTTCTAATCCTTGTATCTTGATTGTTTGACTATTTAAAGAAATATATGACCAAATATTAAACTGAAGATGTTGTTTTACCTGTTGCAAATGAAGATTTTGTTGTAATCCCAATCTTTAATCCATCTGCAAACAGCATATCGTTCTGTAGTTCACTTAGCACAAACCATAGTCCACTTATCACAAATCGGTTCATACTTCTCTGTCATAGAAAACCGTCTTCAGCAACATTACTACATTAGTCCACTTATAGCAGAAACCGGTTCATACTTCTCTGTCATAGAAAACAGTCTTCAGCAACATTATAACTCTCAAAAATTCTTTTAGGAAAATCATGATATTATTATGAATTTGTATAATAAAGAACTATGATTAATGTACCTTGCAAAAATATAAGCAACTTCTGCTTCCTTTCCTTTAAGGAAGGTTTTTTGAGTTTGATGGAAACTACAGCATTAAAAGGGTCAAGCTTCCTGAATTGCTCACATATTTGCATTACATTCTACTTCCTGTATTTTACCATTTCTTTCAGCTTGAGAAAATTACATATTCTGACTTACGCAGAAAAGTTCAAACAAAATAATTTTCAGTAAGAAAAAAATCAAAACAGAATGACACATTTGTTATTGGTCCTATTAAATAACCAGACAGAAAAAGTTGCATAAATGCATGCATTATTTAAGCCGAATACTATTTGCCATTACCTATATAACTCTGCATGGTAAATACAACTTTATAGGACTAAGACAAAATTTTCTTTTTTTTCCCCTTTGCTGCTTTAAGAAAACGACATGTAACCATCACATGTATGATACAAGATCCAAGCCAAGAGCTAATGTCTCATTGTGCTTACTAAAAAATCTCAAGAAGCATGCAAGGCTATGAAATATTAACATATGTTGGATATTGACATAAGCAAAAATTGCGGATGAAATTAGGGAAGGATTATTATTTATCAGAGCATGCAACATCAAATGAAAAGTAGATACAACAAGAACTCTTCTAATCAAGGTGAGAAAAATGGTAACTACATATACAATGATAAGAGAAGAATGGCCTTTTCTCTTGAGAACCGGCAATTCAACTGTATCTTTCCTCAATTCTAAAAATATTCTGAAGGTATTGAGGGAGGGCAATACTTCTTGGCCACATTTTTGTACTGAAAACACAAATTCAATATATCTATGAGTTAAGAGGAAAATATTATACAAAGGAACAACAAATCATAGCAGCAACCACTCAAGAAGTAAAGATGTTTATGTTTATACCTTGTGCTGACTATACTTTTCCCTAATTGCAGGAAAATTAGAGTTAGGATTGTTGCAACAAAGTCGACGGAGATCCCTTACACAACTACACAAATTAGAAGGCCGGTATTGTGTATAGTGCTTCAATGTAGCATTCTGTTTAAGGAGAAAAAATAATATCAAGCACAAGCATATATATCTTTATAATGAATACATTAAGAATCTTAAAATGATCATAGGCTTTGTTGATAGTACTATACCCATGGTTTGGTTGAGGGGAAGACTATAAACTTGGCTATAAAAATTGCAGAAGCAGCTATTAGTGACGGAGCATAACAAAGCATACTGTACTCCAACAAAGACAATTCGGCAATGTAGTTTGTCAAGCATTCTAGTTCCAACGAAGGGGTCTGAAAAAATAAAGACATGGAATCATTTTTCTGTTAGAAGTAGAGTTTAATTAAATGCATTACAAGAACTACAAATAGAAATAACCAGCTTAAGAGAGGTTGATACCTCACTGACTCCTTGAGCTGCACGAACGAACCGTCTAATATCACATGAAAAATAAAAAAGGTGTTTAATTAGGTACCTACAACTTTTATACTACCACGATAAGATGATTATCATAAGTCTTTTTAGCATAAATTAAACAAAATAATTGTAACAACTCTAATTTTTGTACTAACGCGAGTTTTTCTTAAAATAATATTTTAAAGCGATTAGTTTTAATTTGACGAGTCGATTTCGAACCCCGAAGTAAAATAAATGGTAATATAATTTAATTATTATGTTATTTATTTATTTTACTTGCTCTAATTATAATGGAGCCTAGATAATAATATTAATATTATTATCAAGTCTGACTTTTGTCGATATAAGTAATTATCGGTATTTCTTGATGAGTTTAGAATTGCTAATGCTTCATCAAATATCTTTTAATTTCTAAGTTATTAATGTCATTTATGTTAATAACTCATATATATTTAATTTTATATATTATTATTATTATTATTGACCGAAAAAAAAAAGAGAAGAGAGGGAATAGAAACGTGAATCACATTAAGTAATGTCATCCCATTATGGTTCTGAAAAACGGACATGACCGGCTGGTCGAACCGGTCAAACTGTGAACCGGAAGTATTAATGGTCAGGTTAATAATGTGAAACCTCTAATAAAAAAACCGCTAACAAATTGTTGAACCGACCAAAAACCGGTCGGTCAGACCGGAATCAAAATTGGCCGGTTTGGATGAAACTGTGTCGTTTTGTTTCCCGCACGGATGACCTCCCTTCCCTTTGCCCTCAGTCTTCATTCCAAACCACTAACCTAACAGCTTCTCCCCAAATCAAAAGAAGAAGTTGAAACAGGAAACCCTAGCTTCTCCACCACCGCCGCAAGGACTGTCGCCGTCCGTTGTGCTCAGGCACTACCATCGTCGTCTGGTCGTCCGTGCTTCTTCCTCCTTCAAGAATCGCAGCTTCTTCTTCCTCGAGCTCAGTGCGTCAGTCCATGGTATTCATCTGCTCCGTCGCGCTCCTGCCGCCGTCCATCGCACGCTCAGACACTATCGTCTTTGTCTGGTCACCACAGGTTCTTCCAACCCACCACCATCTTCTGAGTCGTGTTCGTTGCCTGGCCTCTATCTCCGTCATGATTCTGCCCCTCTTCTCAAACTTCTCAGAAGAAAAACCCTTCTCTGTTCCAATTTCCTTCCTTCGAGTTTAGAGAGAAGAAGCTTAACAAAGAAAAAAACCCTAGGCTTCGAAGGTCAGTTCACTGCTAACTTCTTATGTGTTTTTTATTTATGCCATGTTCAATGATTATTTGATTACTGATTATTTGAATGTTTCGTGTTTTAATTTTTTATTGAATGATTATTTGATTACTAATGAGCTCTAGTTCTGTTGTGTTCCTATTTTTGTGTGTTGTGATTTTTTATTGAATAAGCTTTGATTATACAGTATTGTTGTTTTGTGTGTTGCTGTGATGTTGTTTTGACATGCATCTGAGTGATATCACCACTGTAAGTTAACTACTTGCTCTGTTGATCTGTTTTTGATTTCTGAATGTCATGTCACTTGTTATGTTGCTGCTACTGTTTTAGTTTTTTTAACTTTTGAATCTGCTGCTTTTTGAATTTTTGTTGATAGATTTATTGATCTTAGGATTTAGGGTGATTATTTGTTACTGTATTTTAATTTTGGAAAAATTTGTTACCCTTTGTTAAGAATATGTTGAAACTTTGTTAAAATTTGGCTGAAACTTTGTTAGATAGATGGGATATGCTAAACTGAAACTTGAACTGTGAAGGATAACCTGTATTCTAATGCTACTTTACTTCATATATTATTTCTCATTCTTGGTGTTTTTGAAGTCCCTTATACCCTTGAAACAACTTCCTCCATCATGGACATCTGAGGTGAGGTTGATCTCCCTCTTGTTCTGTGAAGACTTGTCTGTGAAATCAATCCCCAAGTTGTTCAACAAGTTTTGCATTCTTCATCTGATTCAATGATAACTTGGTATCTTGCCCTTGAGACTGGACAATTTCTGGTTACATTATTGGCTGTTGGTGATGCAGAATGGTCATGTTGGATTTATGTTGTCATGCTATAATGTTGAGTTTAGCTATTAGTTGATGACCAAATATTTTTTATTGATTTGGTTAATTCAATGTTTTTATTTTGTAACTATCTTAATTAGTTCAATAGTGATATAATGACTAATGAATGATAAATTGTTAATAATGATGAAATTAAATGTTATATTAGATTTTAGTTGATGAGATATTTTATATTTGGAAGATATTTTAAATTTTATGTTAGACAATATTTATTTATAATTTATTTATTATTTTATTATAAAATAATTTTTTCGATTAGACCACAATTAAATCGATTTGATCGATAAATCAGTAAACTAATGATTAAAATGGTTTAATGACCAGTCTAGTTTTCAGAACCTTGCATCCCATTCATTGTTAACATTATTTTCTTTTGATTCAAAGTGACTGAATTTGAGAAAGAAAGAAAAGAGAGATTAATATCCATAACCTCTTAATAATAAGGCAATGACACATACTCCTTCAATTGACAACTCACCTTTTTACTAAGATCAAAACACTTTCCTTAGCCTATCATTTTGCTAAACGTATTGCTTGAAGAAAGTAGAAAGTGACCGAGATCTCTCCTAAAAAAAACTGTAACCCTCCACCATTTTCCTTCTTTAAATTTGCTTAATTCGTAACTCCAATAAAAAATCTAATCCGGTAAAAGTGTTCGTATCCTCCTTCTCTACATGTTAGCGTCACTTTTGATCGGTGGATGTCGACGGAGACATAACACCCCTACCCCTTTAGTTTAGCCAACTAGAGTTCCAGGAGACACAAACAATTCTGAACATTTTCTTCTTCGACGGCTCGGTCAGAAGGCTCCTCCAGAGCTTCGCATATTTTGATTTCGTACGAAAATAGTGATTTGGTAAATTCTCACCGATTAAATTGATATTGGACAAGTGAGTTGACATCGTGATTACTTGTTGATTGAATTTGATTGAATTTATATTGAACTTTGTGATAAGTTTGAGGTTCGGAGGGTTTTAGTGCAGTCAGGAACTGAGTTATTCTAATGAATTTGATTTTTGGATTACGGTAGGATAATTTGACAATGTCAAAATTTGTCTGGTTTGATCTATTGGAAATAGTTTGAAAAGAGTGTGAAAAATAGTTTGGATGGAACCCGAGAAGGGTGGCAAAGTCCGGCTTTTAGGGGAAATATCGCCGAAATTTTGTTTTAAGTCTTAAGAATTTATTTGAAATTTTATTTAGAAGAAAAAGATTGAGTTTAATATTATAATTATATAAGTTTTTTGGGTATTTTGGGTAATAAATAAAGTTTAGGGATTAAACGGATATTTTATAAAAATTCAAGATTATTTATATAAATATGAAACAAAGTGAAGGTTTAAATATAATTTTATAAAATATTAAATAATACATGGTTTACAAAGTAATTAATAAAAGTTTGAAAATAAGGTTTTATAAAATAAGTTTTAAGAGTATTATAAATATTATTTTAAATATTTGTTTAAAATTACTAATTTACATTAGAGTAAATTATTATTACAAATCATTATTTATCAAGATATTATTTTATAAAAATATTATTGTATATATTATGAAAAATAAAACAGAGAGTGGTAAACAAGCAAGTTTTTTCTAAAAGCTTTAGAAAGATAAATCTAAGCTAAGGATCTCATGATCCCCTCTCCATAAAACATTTAGGAAAAGATGAGGGAAGAGTTTGAAGATAGTTTTTGATGTTAAAATTAAGGAATTAAAAGAATAATGAGAAAAGACAAGAAAAGAATATATTAGTTAAAGGGATCTCTGCAACAGGAGAGCAGAGAATAGAAAAAAAAGAAAGAAAGAACGACCTGAGATGATTGTCTACTGATGCGGTGATTTACAACCCACAAACTAACCGGCAAGTGCACCGGTCGTACCAAGTAATACCTTACATGAGTAAGGGTCGATCCCACGAGGATTGATGGATCAAGCAACAATAGCGTTTGATAGGAATAGTTAGGCAAGCAGAAGATAGTATTTAGAAGTTCAAAGAGCATTAAACAGTAAATTTGGAATATTGAAGACAGACAGATAAATAAGTTAAGAACCAAATATGGGGAAACAGTTAAGGTTTCAGAGTTATCTATTTTCCGGATTAACTTTTACTACTAATTAATTTAATCATGCAAGATTTAATTTCATGGCAAACTATATGTGACTAGACCCTAATTCCTTAGACCTTCCTAGTCTCCTCTAAAATTCATCAATTGCCAATTTCTTGGTCAATTAATTCCAGTTAGAGGGTGATGATCAATTTCTAGTTTATATGCCAAAAGAATCCTAATTATCCAAAAATAAGGGGATTATATATCACGTATCCCGTTAAATACAAACAATTAGAAATTCAGTATAATATGTTTTCAAGCTGTTGTTCAAGTAAAGAGCTTTTCCAAGTTTTACAAGAACTCAATTAGAACATGGGTCATACTTCCGTTCCACCCATATTCATAAAATAAAGAACAAAAACAATTATTGAAATATAAATCAAGACATGAATTAAATTAAAAAGATCAAACGAATCAATCCATGAAAATAGACATAGCTCCTAACCTTAACAATGGAGGTTTAGTTGCTCATGATTGAGAGGGAAAATAAGGATTCAGGTAAAAATGTAATGTGTTCTCATCTGATGGCATCAAATCCCTTTTTATAACTAATCCTAATAATTTAAAATCTAATATCTAAAACTAAAAATAATATCTTTTCCTAAAAATAAGATTTGAATTTAAATTTGAATTAATTAACAGATCTTCAGTTGATGGGTGGGGACCACTTGATTTGTCCATTCTGCAACTTCTAATATGTGTTTTCTGGGCTGGAAACTGGGTCAAAACAGCCCATAAATAGCTTCCAGCGTCTTTCTGCGTTTTTCCGCACGGTCGCGTCAGGCACGCGAGCGCGTCACTGTGATTTCTTCCATTTCGTGCAGTTGCGTGAGCCATGCGACCGCGTGACTTCTCGATGGTCATCTCCTCAATTCCTTGTATTCCTTCCACTTTTGCACGCTTCCACTTTATTCCTTACGCCATTCCTACCCTATGAAGCCTGAAACACTTAACACACAGATCACGACATCGAATGGTACGAAGGAAGATAAAAATATACAACTAAAAGGTCTTTAGAAAGCAAGTTAGCAATCATAGAATATTTTTAGGAAGGAATTGTAAATACATGCAAATCATATGAATAAGTGGGTGAAGACTTGATAAAACCACACAATTAAATACAATATGAATCATAAAATAGCGGTTTATCAACCTCCCCACACTTAAACATTAGCATGTCACTCATGCTAAATTGAAGGAGATAAATATAAATGAATAGGAACATGTAAGACTCATGTAATGCAATGCAACCTATATACATATGAATGCAACTCTATGATTTCGTCTATATGATTAAAAAAATAGATAAGTTCTCTAAGACAAAACATGGGGCATATTTTACTAATTCAATTCATATTGTAAAAGCAGATAAATTTGTAAGAAGATAGCTCGTGAAAGCAGGGAGTACAGGATTGAGCATTGAACCCTTACTGTTGGTTCGTGTGCACTCTAATCATCTCTAGTATATAGAGTAATCACTCTATCCTTCTCTAATCATGCTTTCAAAAATTTTGTTTTTCACCTAATCAATCAACAATTTTAAAGTGCCAATACAAATATCATGAGGTCTTTTCATGGTTGTAATGGGGCTAAGGTAAGGGTGAGGGTACACATATGGCTAAGTGAGCTTATACATTGAATCTTTAATTAACCTAAGCTCCCACCTAATGTAACAACCCTAGTTTTTGAAAATCAAATAATTAGTTATTTGTGATTTATTTTAAGGAAATTATTCTACTAAAGGTAATTAAATGGAGTTTCATCATAATTGGAGTTTAAATTAATTAGAATTCTTATATAATCTTTATTAGATATTTGGTATAATTGAAATTATAATTTTGATAAATGAAAAATAAGAAATAATTGTATAATTTAATTTAAACAAATCCTATTTTAAATGAATTATGTTATTAATTTGAACTCCTAGAAATTATTTTATTAGAAATGATTAGATTGATATTTATAAATACTTTAAGTTTAAGTCAATTAATATTTATGTACAATTTTTATTATGATTAATTACTTTATAAATTGAAATTAAAGTTTCGGAGATAGAAAAGTAATAGAGATTTATATGATTTAATCTAGAAAATTGATATTTGAATTTAAATTGTACTTTACAAAATATAATTAACTTGTTCATTTTATGATGTAAATTAGAAATAATTGATTTAACTGAGCAATATGTTGATAAATAATGTTCTTAGATATTTTTAAGAGAGTATATTTGATTTTAAAATTACTCTACTCTCCAATTTTATCAAAATATCTATTCATATCTATCCATATTATTTTATAAAATCCCTAATTTCTAACCCTAATTTCCAAATTGAATCAGAAACCCTAATTCCCAAATCCCAGAAACCCTAACCCTAATTTTTCCCCTTTCCCCAGCTTCTAAACGCAGCCCCATCCCCTTTCTTCCCAAACCTAATGCTGAAACGGAATCAGACAGGGAGAGAGAGAGGAAATCAGGGTGTGATCCAAGCAGCCACCGTTCAGTCGCCAGAGCCGCCGCTGGGGGTTCTTCGCCGTCACTGTCGTCCTCATCCACGCGAGCTGCAGCGCTGCGCGGCCCAGCCATCGTGACCTCCGTGGAGTCCGCGTCGCTGTCGCCTCGGCTGCTTCCACCGCCGCTGGATCCGTCGCGCGCGCCGTCGTCTGAGGAGCCACCGTCGTCCTTGCTCGTTGTCTCCCTTAGAGCCGTCACCGTCACTGGAGCCAGCCGCCTTCGTCGCCGTTCACCTTTGCCGTCGCCCTTATCGCCGCTCTGTGGAGGCCGCAGAGAAGAACGTGAACCAGGAGCCATAGCGCCGCCGCCGCCGATCTGTCACCATGCTGCTGCGCCGCCGTTCGTTGTTGTTCAGCCACCGACAGGCCTTGTCGTCGCCGGAGTTACCACCACAGCGTGCCACCGCCGCTTCTCACCGCTGAGGGGAAGCCTTGTCTTCGTTGCTGCCTCAGTCACCGGTGAGTTGTGCACTGCCACCAGTGTCAAAGACAGCGCCAGCTTTGCTCTAATTTTAATTCTCCTATTCTTGAAATTGTAACGCTTTAAACCTTGCTCTGTTTTTATCTTGTTCCTCTGTTCCTTCCTGGCTTAATTATAGAATTATGGATTACTGTTTTAGTCGTTGCTGGTTTATCGTTCGAAAAAGGCATAATTGATGCTGAGATCGTTGTTGTTCTTGCTTCGAAAGAATTGATGTCACCGTTGCTGCTGTTGGTTCCGAATCCTATTACATTGATTCTGGTTTGCTCTTCTCCTTGGCTCTGACCTCTTTGGCATGTTTTATTTTGTCACTTTTAATTGTCATGTTCTTGTTTTAATTCAATTCTGGTCTTTGAATTGTTTTGAATCTTCTAGAGCTATGTTCGCTTTTGATTCTTATCCAATTCGAATCCTTGTCTCGCTGCAACCATCGTCACTGCCATAAGAGATTGACAATGCTGCTGCTTCAGTTGTGTGCTTGCTGCTGCCATAAAAATTAAAAGAGAAGGGAGTTTCCACGTTTAACCTAAGTGAATTCAACTAATCGAGGTAGGGGATTTAACGTTTTTAATTTAGAATGCCCACCAAGTTATTTGAATAAGTGCAAATGGTTAACAATGGTTAAGAATTTCTTGATTGACATGAATGACTTGAAATGCATTTGAAATTAGTTAGTTGTTGTGATTATTCTGAGCTGTGACTAAAATTAGATGCTGCTGTGAATAATGATTAATTTAGTGTAATTTATTAAATTGAAATATGCTGAGTTAATTATTGAAAAGCTGTCGTATAGATAATTGATGAATTGAGTTTGGATTTTTGCTGTGAATGTCTTTGGGTTTTGTTGTTGTGAATGTTTAAAGTTGTACTTGATAATAGTTTTCTAATTTTTGATGGATTTGTTGGAAATTCTGATCTTATGTGATATCACTGAGTTGGCTGAAATCTGGTTGTGAATTGTATTTTGAATTGCTGATCTTTGTGATGGATTGGCTGAGATTCTGATCTTGAATGAGTTATTTTGAATTATTTGATATTGAATTGGAATTTTAATAAATTGGAATGGCTGTGAAATGGACTTGTGATGGGTTGGAACAGGTTGAAATGTGGCTGCAAGTGGTGATTTATTTAATGTTACTTATTAAACTGAAATATGATGATGTAATTATTGAATGAAATGTATTTGAGAAAAGTTAGTTGTGGTAATTATTCTGAGTTATAATTGAAGTTGGATGCGGATGTGAACTGTGTTCAGGTTATGGCTGTGATATTGAATGGCTTCGTTGCCGTGAGTAATTAACTGATGAGGTTTACTTTGATTTAAGGCCGTGATTGTTACGGGTTTTTCTGATTATTTTAGAATTGCTGGAAATTCTGATTTTAGTTGATTATGCCAAGTTGGTTATTATTGTTGATTTAAGTCTAATTAGAGTTGATTTTGAAGACGGTTAAAGAATTGAAGGTTGACCACTGGACTATTTTCTTAAAATATGATCTTTAGAATGAAATGGTAACTTTGTTAATAACTAAACAACTTTAAAAATAACTAGAAATATGAAAAGTTATTGTTTTGGATATTAGTTATGAATTCTTGAAGGTGGACTGGTTTATTTTTAAAGAATGGTTTATAGAAACTCTGATTTTAATTAATGTTAGGATGTTGGTTTTCAAACTGATTTATGTTGAGATGATTATTGAGCTTCTGTTGTGATAACTGCTGATAAAAGAATTAGAGATTTGTTGAGAAAGAGGGAACCCGTAAGGGTGGCTAAGCCCGAGTTTTAGGGGAGGTGCTGCCGAAATTTTGTAAAATCTGAGATTTTACTTGAAAAAGTTATTTTAGAAAGTTTGGATTTGGAAAGTTATGTTATTTAAGTTTTATCTATTGATTAAAGTATTATGTATGGGCTGAATTTATTATGAAAACAATTTTATTTAGGTAAGAAAAGAATTATACTACTTTGAATTTGAATTACCAAGGTTTATGTTCAAGTTTGAATTATTTATAAAAGAAGTTATGTTTTGAGATTTATTCAATATGAAGAGAGTTATGCTTGGGGTTTGAAACAAAGGATTACTTTTTAGAAGTTTGATGAATTTATAATATTTGAATTTGAATGGTAAAGAGAGAGATGATTTTTGAATCTTTGGGAAGTTAGTAAACCTGAGAAAGAGTTTTATTTGATTACTTCTAATGAAAGGTTATGTTTTGAAAAGTGTATAATGAATTTAAAATAAATGATTTTCTTGAATCATAGAAAACGAAACTGAAAGATAGTTTTAAAGTTGGCTTGACTGAAGATTGCCAAAGCAGAGATTATGAACTGAATTGATGATTAAGATTTTTACGAACGAATGCTTGAGAAAGTTAAGAATGGTTTTAAAAAAATGTGTTAGGGATTTAAATGGAAAAAGAGAATGGAGAACTGATATATGGATTGCTGAGATTTAGAAAGGAAAATGAAAAGTGATAAAAGGCGGAAAAACCCCACAAACTGTTAGTTATTTAACTACGGGGAAAACCCATGAATTGATAATTGGTTAAATTCGGGAAGTATCCACGAACTGAATGATCACTGATCTCGGGGAAACCCATAAATTGTTATTTGTTTTATAAGCGGGGAAAAACCCACGAATTGATAATCATTGATTACGGGAATAACCCACTAACTGTTATATGTTGATCTCGGGTATATCCCACGAACTGAAGATCGTTGTTTGCTGTGTATCGGTCTCGGGTATAACCCACGAACTGAGGATCATTGTGTTTATTCATTTGTTGCATTACGGCAACTCCTGAGATATTTATGTGATGATCTGCTGCGTGAAGGCAGTCAGATAGATGGTGGTGCGACCACTGAGAACGCTTTCCTGCGGTACAGATCTATATTTTAATTCTATAAGGCAGAGGGGTTATTTCCTGCTACAGAAGTACCGTGACCACCTGTTCCATTTCTGTAGTGGCAGAGGGGTTATTTCCTGTATACAGAAGGTGTGTCGGCATACAACCCTACAGTGGCAGATGTGTTATTTCCTGCGTGCAGTGGACCCTGTGGTGGCAGAGGGGTTATTTCCTGTACACAGGGGTATAGCCAACAGGAAAGCCATATCCGGCTAGTAATGCTGGGTTACGTCGGGAGCGGGTAGAAACCGACAAATGAGCTCATTACCTGCACTAGGGCTAGACATGCATCATCCTTGTGTGTGCATTTGCATTTGATTGGGTTTGCTCATTGTACTTCCCTGTGATTGTGCTGTTTGCCTTGCTGTGACTTGTTTGTGTGCTGAATTGAATCTTTTGTTAGTGCTATTAGTTGGTGAATGTATGATGATGAGTAAGAATTGACGTTGTGATTGAAAATTAATTATGTGGTTGAAAAATGTTTTAAAGTGACCAGCTTTATATTTTGGAATTTGTTTTGAGCTTAGATTTTTGAAAGAGGTAAATAGTTAGTTAAAGTAAAACCAAGAATAGTATTTTCAAAAAGGTTTGATAAAAATATAGTTTCCTCGAGTATGTTAATTATTTGCATTTCTATTTCATTACTTTTACGGCATTTTCATTCCCTACTGAGAACGTGTGGTTTGTTCTCACCCCAAAATCCTCCACCTTTTCAGTGACACAGATTTGAAGACTCCGTTTGAAGCTGCAGGTGATTATAGATCTTATTTATGAGTTAAGTTTATGACTTGAGTTATTTCCATAGAATTTCCCTCGCCCTTGTTACTTTGGTTTTTATTTTATGCAGAGGGATAGGATTTGTATGTGAGTTTTATTTGAAATCCTTTGTATGACAGATATTATTATTAAAAATTATGTGGTTATTATTACTTGGTGATGCTTGCTATATGATTTGATAAATAAAAGCAAAATTTTCTGGTATTTTTACTAAAACTAAATCGCGATATCGAACTAAAGGCTCAATAGTAAATAGTTAATAAAGGAAAGCATGTTGGTAATGCCTTACTTTTGGGTACGATCATGACGTTCTAGAAGTTGGGTCGTTACACCTAACATACATGTATTTTATATAATTCCAACATTCATCTTAGCTACCCAAAATCTCCTTTTCACATTCCATACTCATGCATCAACCTTTATTTTAATTTTATATCACATGTGCATTGATTATTAAACTCTGACTTATCATTGGGGTGATTTTGTCCACTTATTCACTAAAATAAAGAAATTTTTAATTTTTTTTCTTTTTTTTTTTGTATAGCTTATCAATGCACATAGATTTGTAATCTTTCTTTTATGGTTTCACATGAATAGGTACCCAAATTCCCTTTATTCTATTATGACATATTTTCTATTACCCTTTATTCCCACAATTTTTCCATACTCAGTTAACACACAAATTCAATCTTAAGCTAACCGAAAATTCAATTGGAATTTTCAATTGTTTTCCACTTAAGGCTAGTAATGTGGTAAAATATAGAACAAATGGGATTAAAAATAGCTCAAAGTGGTTAACAAAGGTAATTAAAAGGGTTGGCTTATTTGGGATACGTGAGCTAAACAAACAATGGTCTCAATCATATGCATGCACATAACACATTAACATTGGACATATAGGATAAAACAAAATTCAGATTACAATCATAGAAAAGTAAACACATGAGAAAAAAAATGTTTATGGTTAAATAGTGTAACCATGTATTTAGGCTCAAAGTCTCACGGGTTGTGTGTTCTTTTAGCTCAAAAATCCTATTCCAATTTCAACTTCAAACAAATTTAACATAAATGTTTTGATTTAAATTAGTGAAATTTTCAAAAAAAAATATATGGTCTTAAAAGAAACTTATTATCTTTTCAATCAGGTAGAACATGCATGCAATTAACCTACTAATATGCAATCTATCCTATTCTAAAGAAAAAGAAGTTGGTGTTAGGGGGAAAGAATTACCTCCGAAAGTCAGGTACTGATCGACCTCCCCACACTTAAGGCTTTGCACCGTCCTTGGTGCCATATGTCAGGAACAAGGGTGGGCTGGTGGCAGTATCTCCATAGTCGGGACCGTCATGGCTCCCTGTGCTGGTAAAGGAAGTGGAGTCCGGAGTGCCTGGGTCCTCGTTAGGTCTGTGGTTTCCTGTAAGTAGCTCTTTGAGGTATTTGAATCGGTGGTAGTTACGGTGCTCTCGGAGCTTTGCTTTCTGGTCTTGTTGGTCCAACCTCTTCAGTATTTGATGCAGCAGTTGACTAGTAGATGGTGGAATGTCTGCAGCATCTTCTGTGGACTGGCTGGTAGTGGCAAGTGGTGGCTTGAGATATCTCCCGTTAGGGACGTACTGATCATCCCATAGAAGTATGGCTTTGGTTTCCCTAGCTCTGTAGAAGACTCCGGCTGCTGAGACAAGATCTGAGCCCAAGGCGGAGAAAGGAAGGTTGCCCGCGATTTGCACGTGTCACATAGCATTTCGGATGTGTCTTGGTAGATTTAGAGGCTGGTCTGTGAGGATGCACCATAGTAGAACGGCCATGTCTGCGGTGAAGGAGGACTCATGAGTGCTCGGAAAGACGTCATGGGACATAATCTGTGCCCATACATGAGCCTCTAAGGTGAGTGCAAAAGCCGAGATCCACTTAGGATGGGAACGATGGTATTCGAAGATCCATTTGCTACCAGGTTGTGCGATAACTCTAAGAACAGCGTCCCAGTCAAATTTGTACGCCTGGCGCTTGAGTGCGGCTTCTTGAAATGCGTCCAATCCTTCTGGAGCAGGGGAAAGATCTAGGGCCCGCTGAATGGCCTCTTCTGTAATGGGAACTTGCTTCTGACAGACATAAACAGATTGCAGGGTCGGCAGGTGGAAATTGGAGTAGAACTCAACTACCCAAGAAAGATTAACCTATCGTGGCTATCTCTGTAGGAATCCCCAATGTCTTTGTGCAATCTGCGGCTCAACAAATTCGGCAATACGAGGCGGAAGGATAAGAATGTGTTCATTGTTGTAATTCTGAGCTGCCAGAATGGGGAACATCTGCTCACAGTAACGATTGGGAAATCGTGCAGTGTCCTTTACTGGGAAGGCTTTCTCCTTTTCATCAACCTTTATAATCCTTTTAATTCTTTTTGTTGAGGGCTTAACTGCAGTTGAAGATGGCTCTACCACTAATGCTCTTTTAGTTCCTTTCCTTGCTGTGGATTTGGGGGTAGCTTTCTCCTTGTTTTTCTTGGTGGCCATCCTAAAAGGAAACGAGGAAAGACATGAATAATGCAAGGGTTATAGCAAGGAAAAGAATGGGAAAGGTGGTAATCAATGCACAGGAAGGGATAATGATGTGAACACATGGTCATGACTACATGTGACAAATGAACAATGGAAATATAGCAAGTGCTTGTGAGGACAGTTAAATGCAAGGTGTTTATTGGCATGTCGGCAAGGGCATGAGTAGCATAGATCAAGCATTCAATGTCTAAGTTAGATTACCAAGTCTTTCAAACAAACAATATATTTGTAATAACAATTATATTTAAATAATAAGATATAAAAAGGGTTTTGTGAAAAGTAAGCATTTAGAGGAGTAGATTGAAAGAAATCTAAAAATAGTGCAAAATGCCATATGGGCATTTTCACAAACACATAGCATGCATATTAAAAAGGTATGGAAAATATTAATTTTGAACATGCAAGTAACCTTTATAAAAATAAGATATAATTGTTAAACAAGTCCTAAACAATTCACAAGCAACATATAAAAATAATAACCCAAATAAATCTCCAACACCAATAGGAGGAAGAGGAAAGAAAAAGAAAACATGGATAGGGAAAGTAGAAGAGAAAGAAAAAGAAAACATGAAAATAAGAAGAAGAATGAAAAAGTAGGGAGAGGATAAGAGAAGCAAAACCTTGATAATGGTGGTAGGAAAGAGGGGGTAGAAGAGAGAAAAAAGGGAGGAAGAAGGAAGGGGGGAAAATAAAATAGGAATGGGATGATAAAAGAAAAGATAATCTGGCAGATTTGAATGAGTTGGGCGGCGCAAGCGACGCGGACGCGTGGGGCACGCGGTTGCGTGGAAAGCCCGTAGATGAAATGACGTGGACGCGTCGGTCACGCGGACGCGTGACATGATTTGCGCTAGTGGCGCGATGGCAACTTCGCACTCGCACAACTCTCTGTTTAAATAATGTTTTGCCAAATTTTAGGGTGACGTGATCGCGTGGTGGACGCAATCGCATGGATGGCCAGATTGATAAAATGGCGCGGATGCGTGGGGCACGCGTTCGCGTGGCAGGGCTTGTGCTTTTAGCACGAGTGCAGCCCAAGTCCAGCTCAACTTTTGGCTATACACCCTTTTTACGTCGATTTATAGGGCATGCGTTCTCGTGGGTGACACAGACGCGTGGGAGGCCTTTTTCCCACATGACGCGGACGCGTGAGCAACGCGGTCGCGTGGAACAATTTGTGCCACAATTTCGCGTGATTCTCTATTTCTTTTCTTCTCGTGTCCCAGGCACCTATGACGCGGACGCGTCATCGACGCTGTCGCGTCGTGTGCTGTTCTTTCTCTCTTTTTTTTAAAGTAAAAATATGCAATATGTAGTATGCAGATGAGATGCAAAAGATAAGCATTAGTACTGAGAAGAGTTATTGATGAGGGAAGATAAGGAGAGGAGAAGGAACGATCATACCATGGTAGGTTGTCTCCCACCCAGCACTTTGCTTTAACGTCCTTAAGTTGGACACTCCACTAGCTCAGTCTTCTGCTGTGGGCGGATCTTCCAAGAGGAAGATCTCTAGTTCCTGGTTTTTTGCCATCTTTTCACCATGGAATAACTTCAAGCGATGTCCATTGACCTTGATAAGTTCAGAGCTTGAAGGATGGCTCAAGTGAAAGACTCCGTATGGTTTCACCTTCTCTACTCGATACGGACCATCCCGTCTGGATCTCAGCTTGCGTGGCATGAGTCGTATTCTGGAGTTGTAAAGTAGGACTAAGTCCCCTGGTTGGAATTCTCTTCTCTTAATGCTCTTGTCATGCACAACCTTCACTTTCTCTTTATACAGCCTGGAGTTTTTATAAGCTTCAAGGGGAAGGCTCTCTAATTTTTGCAGTTGTAACTTCCGTTCAGCTCCGGCTCTCTCATAGTCCATGTTATATTCCTTTACCGCCCAGAAGGCCTTGTGTTCTAACTCAACTGGAAGATGACAGGCCTTTCCATAAACCAAGCAGAAAGGACTCATCCCAATTGGTGTCTTGTATGATGTCTGATATGCCCAAAGCGCGTCTTGGAGCCTGGTGCTCCAGTCCTTCCTATGAGGCTTGACTACCTTTTGCAGTATGCACTTTATCTCTTTGTTAGACACCTCTGCTTGCCCATTAGTCTGGGAGTGATAGGCGGTTGATACTTTATGAATGATCCCGTGCCTCTTCAGTAAACATGTTAGTCTCCTGTTACAAAAGTGAGTGCCTTGATCGCTCACGATTGCTCGTGGTCATCCAAAGCGACAAATAATATGATTTCTAACAAAGAAAACAACGGTGTTAGTATCATCAGTATGGGTAGGAATTGCTTCCACCCATTTAGAAACATAATCTACAGCTAACAGTGTATAAAGGTGCCCATTAGAATTTGGAAATGGACCCATGAAGTCAATGCCCTAAACACATAAAAAATTTCACAAAAAAACATAATTTGTTGAGGTATTTCATTCCTCTAGGATATATTACCAAACCTTTGGCATGGAGGACAAGATTTACAAAGATCAGCAGCATCTTTAAAAAGAGTAGTCCACCAGAATCCACAATCAAAAACTTTTCTAGCAGTTTGTTGAGGGCCAAAATGTCCTCCACTCTCAAATGAGTGGCATGCCTCTAAAATGGATTGAAATTCTGATTGAGGTACACACCGTCTAATTACCTGGTCAGCACCACACCTCCATAGATATGGGTCATCCCATACATAGTATTTGGACTCGCTTTTCAGCTTGTCTCTCTGATGCTTAGTAAAATTGGGCGGGAAAGTATGGCTAACTAGATAATTAGCTACAGGTGTATACCAAAGGGTTACATCAGATACTGCTTGTAAGCTATCAAATGGGAAATTATCATTGATAGGAATGGAGTCATCTTTAATGTGCTCAAGGCGACTCAAGTGGTCAGCCACTAAATTTTAGTTACCACTCCTATCTTTAATTTCCAGATCAAATTCTTGCAGCAGTAGCATCCAACGTATTAGTCTTGGTTTAGACTCCTTTTTAGCTAATAAATACTTTAGAGCTGCATGATCTGAGTATACTACTACCTTAGTACCAAGTAAATAGGCTCGGAATTTATCCAGAGCAAAAACAATAGCTGAAGCTCTTTTTCAGTAGTAGTGTAATTAGATTGAGCAGCATCTAAAGTCTTAGATGCATAAGCAATTACAAAAGGGTCGTTACCTTCATGTTGAGCTAGTGCTGCTCCTACTGCATGATTGGAGGCGTCACACATGATTTCAAATGGTTGACTCTAGTCTGGTCCCCTCACAATTGGAGCTTGAGTCAAGGCGGTCTTTAGCTTATCAAACGCTTGTTTGCAATCCTCACTGAACTCGAACTCAATGTCTTTCTGCAGTAGTCTGGATAAGGGTAGTGCTACCTTACTAAAGTCCTTAATGAATCTCCTGTAAAAACCTGCATGGCCAAGGAATGAACGGACTTCTGATGATTGGATTTTTGACGGTTTAGAATTTCACTAATGAAATCTCGTTGTAAAGTATAGTTTCTAAACCAAACAATAATCCTTTCATACAAAAAGTTGTTTGTCACTAGTACAAACCCCTAAAATTTATAAATTGAAGTATTTAAACCTCGGGTCGTTCTCCCTAGGAATTGTAATGAAGTGTCTTGCTATTGGTTATGAGTTATTTTGGGGTTTTGGATAAGAAGCATGAAAGTAAATGGTAATGAAAATAAACTAACAACTAACAAAGCTCTTGGCAAGATGTGAGAACTAGAAATCCTATCCTAGTTACCTTTCTCAATTGTGATGAGAATTGTTCATTGCTACCACTTAGTTAACCTCTAACTATGGAGGGAAGTCAAGTGGATGAATCAATTTGATTCCTCAAGCCCTAATCATCTCCTAAAGGAATGACTAGCTTTAGAGATATTCAAATTAATTAGCAACTTCTAATTGTCAATCAATAAAGGAATTAGATAACTCAAGAGTCACTAATTACTCTACCTAGGCCAAGAGGAACAAAACCTACACTAAAATCCAACCAAGCATTTCATCAAACACTTGGAAGGCACAAAAGAGAAGCAAAGCAATTTGACAGCAAGAATGAAATCTAACAACAATTATTGAAAGAAATTAACAACAACAATCAAAAGAAACACAATTATTATGAATTACCTTTATTGGATTGAAAGAGAGTAGAGGGAACAATACTAGATCTATAACAAAATACAAGAACAACATAAGAGAGATTATAACAAAAGAATGGAAGAAGAATGAATGTAACTACAAAGAGTTGAGGTGTAGAAGTAGAAGAAAGCAAAGATTAAAACCTAGATCTAAGAACTAAACCTAATCCTAATTCTAGAGAGAAGTGAGAGCTTCTCTCTCTAAAACTCTAAACTAATCCTCAGTCTCTTCTATATGCTTCCCTAATTGATTATTGATTTTTTCATGCCTTCCCCTTAATCCTTCATCCTTTTATTCCTTTCCCTTAGCAATTGGCGCCAAAAAAATGGGTTCAGAAACCCTCTCAAATCGCCAGGCACGTGTTGCATTAGTGAGGTCATGTGCCGTCATCGACGCGTGCGCGCACGGTACGCTTGCGCGTCCCTGGCTTGTTTCGCAATGTGCGCGCGAGCGCCTTGTGCGCGTGTGCGTGCATGGCCTAGATCAATTCTTTGGCTTTTTTTTGTGCTTCTCTCCACTTGCATGCTTTCTTCCTTGCTCCCTTGATCCATGCCTAACCTATTTCATCCTGAGATTACTAGCAAACACATTAAGGCATCTTATGGAATCAAAAAAGAATTAGAACTCATCAAAATAAGGCTTAAAAAGCATGTTTTTACACTTAGGCACAAATACGGGAGAGATTACAAAACCATGCCAATTCAGAGGTTAAATGTGAGAAAAGGTTATCAAAATACCCTAAATTCAATACAAGATAAACCCTAAAAATGGGATTTATCAACCTCCCCACACTTAAACCTTAGCATGTCCTCATGCTAAAATAAGAAGGAACTAAGGGTTATGACATTTATTGAATGCAACTAAACTATATGAATCCTATCTAAATGCAATTATCTAAGCAAATGGAAATGCTTAGTTCAAACAAATCAATCCCCAAGAGACATGCATAAGCACAATAGTTGGGGCAATAGGAGTTAAAGTCCAAACACAATTGTATTGAATTTATCAAAAAGAGTTCAAACTTGCAAGAATATAGATGATATGGGTGAACACATGTGATTGAACTTTGAACCCTCACCGGATGTGTATCCGCTCTATTCACTCAAGTGTTTAAGGGTCAATCCACTCAATTCTCTTCTAATCATGCTTTCCAAAATTTGATTTTCTTCTAACAACCAACACTTATTCAATGCATGCATACATTCATCATGAGGTCTTTCATTTAGGTCGTAATAGGGTTAGGGTCAAGGTAGGATCATGTATGGCTAAGTGGGCTAGGATTTGAAACTTTGATTAGCATAGACTTTCCCACCTAACTATGTGATGACCTATACAAGTTCCAACTATTCTAATTACCCATTCTTCACTTTTTCTTACATACTCATGCATTTTATTCTATTACACTTATGCATTGATTCCTTTTTATTGACTTCACTTTGGGGCATTTTGTCCCCTCTTTATTATTTTTTTCTTTCTGTTTTTTCTATATACAATTTTTTTTCTTTTCTTTTCTTTTTTTTTTCTTTTTTTTCACTTTAATTTCCTTTTCTTTTTCATTTTTCTTTTTTTTCCTTCAAACTATATACAAGACATCAATGCATAGGGTCTATACATTTAATCAATACATGAATATGTACCCAATTCCTAAACATGAAAGTGTACTACCCTTTTTATCCCATCCAATGTTTCCAAGCCTCACCAACTTTGAATAATAAACACTCTCACTAGCCTGGGCTAATCAAAGATCCAAACAGGGACTTTCATTGGTTTTCCGCCTTGGCTTGTAATGTGCTAAAATGAGAATAAGTTGGTTAAGCATAGGCTCGAATTGGCTAACAAAGGAATATAAAAGGGTTGGCTATTTGGATAAGTGAGCTAATGAAATGATGGCCTCAATCATATAAATGCATAAATACAAGAAATAAATGGACATATAGAATCAAGCAAATCAAGGATCATAATCATAGAAAGAGAGCAATTTCACACAAGAATGGAAGATAAGTGGTTATAAAATGTAACCACATCAATAGGCTCAAGTCTCACAAGCTTGTGTTCTCAATTCAATACATGATTCACAAAGTATGAAATTCAAGCAAGTTTCACAAATTTTTTTTTCTTTCAATCAATTGGGTTGATGTCATATATTTAAATTTCTTGAAAAATCTCAATGTTTGACTAAGCATTGTTGTGATTGAAAAATCTAAAAATTTCCTTAGTTTACCCTTTCCTTTTTCACTCAAAACCAAATTTCTTATGCGAAAAGGGTGACACTAAGTTTGCAATTCAAAGTATGATTTCTAATCACAACCCAAACTAAAAAGAAAGATATGCAAAAATGTATAAGGAAAAATCCAACTAAAAGTATGAAATCTAAAAATATCCAAAAGCATCAAGATATCTAAAATCCAAAATAAGCAGTAAAGGTGTCCAAAATAACCCAAAATGCATCAAAATATATACAGTAGGTGTGCAAAATAGGATAACTAGGAGAGCAGCCGAAAAGTTCACCGGTCCCCAAATAATGCTACCGGTGCCCTCCCCACACTTAAAATCAAGCATCGTCCTCGATGCTAAACCGGAGGATCAGTGGGAGGTACAACGATAGGCTGTGGCTGTGGCTGTGGCTGTGGGACCGGCTTCGCAGGAGTCTGGGCTATCTCTGTGGTGTCCGGAGCAACTGGAGGGGCATCCTGCTGAATCGGTGCCTCCGCATCCTCCTCCTGATGATCCTGCTCATCGGAGGCCGGAGAGTCTGGAAGCGGAGGTAACTCAGCACCCAGAGAAATGAGCGCCTGGTCCATCCGATCAAGTCGGCGTCTGACATGGCGCCACTCGCGCTCTAAAAACCGAAACAAACGCTGGACCAGTATGTAAGTAGGCTCAGGTGCTGCTGGTGGGACTGTCGATGATGAGGCAGCTGCTGGTGTAGCAGAGGATGGGGCTGCTGTAGGGGCTGATGGTGAAGGTGTCCCCACTACTGCTCTAGCCCTAGAACAGCGTCTAGCTGGCGGCCTCTCGTGTACCCAACCACCCCAAGGAATGGTAATCTCTCTGTCATCTACATCAGGTGGTGGTGGTAACACGTCATCATCGTGGCTAGGAACATTCGCCAGTGATGCCATGCTGGTAATCAGGACAGGAAAAGGCAGGAGGCCACGAATATGGGCTCGCCACATGCTCTGTCGGATCAATCGGGGAAAATAAACTTCCTTTCCCTCCATAACACAGCCAATCAAGAGTAGCATCCCCATAGGGATCTCAGAAAAGTGAGTGATGGGCAAGACGTAGTGAGCGAAGATCATCTGCCAAGTCCTGGCCTCTCTAGTCAAGTGAGCAAATAACATCCCCTTAGGCTTGGTGTTGGTCGCATCCATAACCCATGCAGCATCTGGTAACCCAATCACGCGCCTAAGCGCCTCATAATCAAAGGTCATGGTATGGATAGCCATCTCTGCCTGCTGATGGGCACACATGTCATCAGGAATGTGTCGACACTGTAACGCCTTCTTAATGGCAGTCTCAGTAATCATGATCTCTCTACCCCGCACCTGAACCGAATCCAAAGTCGGACGGAAGAAGTTGCAGTAAAATTCCTTCACCCAAGATATATTTATATCCCCCAAATCTCGGTCAACAAAGTCTATGCCCAACTCAAGGATCCGACCAGTAATGGACCGTCTCACATCATTAGGTAGGAGCAATTTCTTCTCAGTATTCAGCTTTGTTGTTCGATATTTGGAAAATCGAAGCTCACAGTAGAGATTGGGAAACTTGGTTGGATTGGTAGAAGGTAATTGCTGATTTTCTTTTTCTTCGTCATTTAGTGGATTCTTAGCATAATGCTTGTAGATGGAGGGAATGGAGGGGGTAGAGTGTTTTCTCTTCTTGGAAGAGGTGGCAGTGGCTATAGCCTTTCCTTTATCCGACATCCTGAAAAATATGATAGAATATAAGCAATGAAACACTTAGCATGTAACAAAGAAGGCATGTTCAGGATATCAATTGGCTAAGAAACAATCATGATGTGAACTGAACTTGAAAAGAATTGGTGAACAAGTAAGCATAAGTGAACAAGTAAACCAAGAATGCAATCTCCATCAAAGTCAACAACTCCTATTCATTAAGAATAAAATCATCATACTTTAGAAAGAATGGTTAAAGATGGTTAAAAGTGAGTAGAAGTTAAATGGTTAAAGAAATTAGTGAGTTAGAAAAGTGGATTAGTAGTATGATGTATGATGATATTTAGGCTCAATTAAAAAAAAGAAGTTGTGGTCCATGTTCACAATGAATGATGCAAATCTGGGAAGTTGAAAGGACACGGAAATTAGCCCAAATTACAATAGAGATTAGGATGAAAACAACTTTCTTGAAAATTGGGCAGCATTCCGGCTTAAAATTGGACGTTCCCGGATAGCAAAATAGCACAAACAGCAAGAAGGCAACACCAAATAATCACAGCAGCAGTGAAATAGTATGCAGGCAACACAATTTGCACAAAATAGTACCCCAAAAAGCAGCATACACACCCAAGGAAACAGACAGCAAATAGGCACATACGGAGCACTTATCAGGCCTAGAATCTTCTATCCAGTCCTAGCTACCTAACCGCAATTATTTCTATCTATCCTAACATGCAACATTTGAATTCAAACTAACTATCAGACAATTACAGTACTAACAGAAATGAACAATTAAAAAGGAAAAATAGAAAAATAGGAATTGAGCAGGAACTTGGGAGCTGGGAGGTGGAAAGGGAAACTAGGATAGGGGTAGCGGCAGCAGGAGCAGGGATTTACGCCGCCGTGGATGGTGGCGGTGAAGACAGCCGGCGGCGGTGGTTCGGCCGTTCGGTGGTGTTGCGGAGGGATGAGAGACTAAGTAGAAGAAGCTGGAAGTGGTGAAAGAAGGAGAGTGATAGGCGAATGTGAGGTGGGAGAAGAGAGAGAGAGTCGCCGGCAGTGATGATGGGGTGGCGGCGGAGAGGGTGGTTACGGTGAGAGGGGTGAGAGGAGTGAGAGGGAGAGAAAGAGGTTGGGTGGTGATGAGAGGATAAGAGAATTGATGGTCAAGGACGGAGGTTGGTCGTGCGGTGGCGGCGATGGCGGAGCTGCGGTGGTTATGGGGGAGAAGAAGATGGAAATGGAGGTTGAGAGGGGAAAAAGAAGGTGCGCGACTGTGCAGTGTGCGTCGCGCATTAGGGTTATCCCATTTTTAAATCGACGCGCGCGCGCACCTTGCGCGTCCGCGTGCTTTGAGGAAAATGGAGATCCACGCGTGAGCGTGCAGTGCGCTCTAGCGTGGGGTAGCAGATTATGCAACGGCGCGTGAGCGTACAGTGCGCGCACGCGTACATGGGATTGGGCCTGAGGCTTAGAGTGGGCTTGAGGCACGCCCAACTCTCGGGTCAGAAGCCTAGAGTGGTGGCAGCATGTAAGGGGCGCGTGCGCGGCGAGTGCGCGTGCGCATACGTTGGTAATCTTTGATAAGGCACGCTAGCGCAATGCGTGCGCTCGCGTCTGTTCTTTCTTGGGCATATGGGCGCGCGCGCGGCAAGTGCGCATCCGCGCGAGTCGAGTTGGGCCAAGGGCTTAAGGTCGCCCCGATCCGGCTCAACTCTCTGTGGCTTGGCTCAAAAATTTGCAGCAGCAGATCGACGCGGATGCGGCAGGTGCGCGTCCGCGCGAACTTCCATGTTCTCATAATCGGCGCGCACGCACGTAGTGCGCGTCCGCGTGGGTCATGTTGGGCTCAGGGCATAATGATTGCCCAAGAGAGGCCCAACTCTCGGGTACGTGGGTGATGTTGTATCAGCTCAGGGACGCGTGCACGTACATGGTGCGCGCGCGTCCACCCCTTTTTTTTTTTGAAAAATTTTTGCTGGGTGCTCCCCATACTGTTCACAACTCTTTATTCAATCAACCATCATACAATTCACAAAAAATGAAATTTAATATTATTCATCTACTACTAAACACAACATACATGTGACTAAGCTAACAATTAAGTTGTACAAACAAATTTGTATGAAACATCTACCTACAATGGCAACTCAAATCACTTATTAAGCAAATTTAAAAGAGAGTGGAAAGAGTTTACCACGGTGGGGTGTCTCCCACCTAGCACTTTTAGTTTAAGTCCTTAAATTGGACATTTTGAGATGCTTGTTGTCATGGTGGTTTATGTTTGTACTCATCCCTGAATCTCCAAGGATCTTTGGTCCTCAATTGGTTGACAGAATTTCCAACCATCGTCATCAAGCTTGGGCAAAGTTCTACCCAAGATATGAGTCCCCACAGTTGGTCTTCACAAAGTGAACCGGGATCCCATATCTTATCTTCACACCCGTCCGTTAGTTGAGTTTCATGATATTTCCGTACGGGTGGTTGACATAAGGGTGATTGATACATAGAATTCTCGTTATTCCACCAATGCTTCCTTCTAGACCCATATATGGTGATTTCCATTCCATCCTCATTCCTATACCTTAGAGTCTTGGCCTTTATGATTTTTATACCGAATTTCCAACCACTACACAACTCTCTCTTATTCCAAACTCCACAAAGAGCTCTAAGTTGACCATCATTTTCAATTAAACCATATTCAAGTGAGAAGGTGAAGCTTAGGGATAAGAGTTGTACCCACTTGAATGTTGTGATGGATGGTGCTTTGGGAAGGGAGACCTCCCCACACTTAGACAATGCAAGGTCTACTTCTTTAGGCTCTTCTTTGGTTGCTTTCACCTCTTCGCAAGCTTCTTCAATTTCAACCTTTTCCCTTTTTCCACTTGGCTTGGTGTTGTCTTCAAGAACTTCATCTTGCCCAATGGGAGGTGATTCAATTTTGGACAGAAATTCATGGATGAGTGAATTCATCTCTTGATCACCATCTTCATATTCTTCAATTTCAATATACACCATGCCATTTCCGTCTTCCTTGGGCGGTTGTGCACACTCTTTTATAATTTCAACTTCATGTCCAATGGGAGAGGATTCCATTGTAGAGAGAAATTCGTCCATGATTGAATCCATCTCTTGATAAGCTTCTTCCAAATCTCCAACGACGGTATGCCTTGGAGGTTGCGCACCCTCCTCAACATCGATATCAAGCTTCTTGGAAGGGTGCTTCATGATGCTACATTCCCATGGACTTTCAACATCTCCTAAATCTTCAACCACTTCTTCCTTTTCTCCAATGATCATAGGCTCCTCCAATTGTTCCAACACAAAATTTGATTCCTCCTTTTCCTCCGAATTTTCTAATTTCTCCGTCATACTTTGCTCTTCTTTTGACCTTTCACATGTGGTTACGGAATTGCCTTGGGTCTTCAAACATTGGTGGGCTAGAGTTTGCACCACCTTGGTCAAATTGGTCACAAACTCAAGTGTATCCCGCTTCATGGCTTCTTGTCCTTGAAGTAACAAAGTGAGAGGATCGTCTATTGGGGCTTGTGGTGGGTAAGAAGGTTCATCATTTTGGAGAGAGGGTTCATAGTAGGAAGGTGGTTCTTCTTGGTAAAATTGTGGATATGGTGTGCATTGGGGTGGTTCTTAGTAGTACTCTTGATAGGGTTGTGGTAGTTCTAAGGGATCTTGCTCATAATTGTCATAAGGATATGGTATGGATGGTTGGTCATTTGATAGATACGGATTATAGGAAGGTGCTTGATATGGAGAGGCTTGTGAGTATGGTTGAGGTTCATGTTGAGGATTAGATTCATAGGCATATGGTGGTGGTTCTTGAAAGTCACAAGGTGATTCACCATAGCCATTGGATTTATATGCATCATAGAGTGGTTCTTCTTCATAGTGCATGGTTGGAGGTTGTTGCCATGAAGATTGATCATATGCATATGGCTCCTTCCACCTTTGATTGTCCCATCCTTGATACACATCTTCATTGTAGCTCTCATTTCCTACAACATAGTTAGAACCAAACTCATAGCCAAAGTGAGAATTCATGGTGGAAAAGCAAAAATAAAACTAACAAAAACTAGAAAAACAAGCAAAAGACAAACTATTTGCACTATTCACGTATGTACACTAACCAATAACATAACACCATTGCAAATCCCCGGCAACGGCGCCATTTTGATGATTGGATTTTTGACGGTTTAGAATTTCACTAATGAAATCTCGTTGTAAAGTATAGTTTCTAAACCAAACAATAATCCTTTCATACAAAAAGTTGTTTGTCACTAGTACAAACCCCTAAAATTTATAAATTGAAGTATTTAAACCTCGGGTCGTTCTCCCTAGGAATTGTAATGAAGTGTCTTGCTATTGGTTATGAGTTATTTTGGGGTTTTGGATAAGAAGCATGAAAGTAAATGGTAATGAAAATAAACTAACAACTAACAAAGCTCTTGGCAAGATGTGAGAACTAGAAATCCTATCCTAGTTACCTTTCTCAATTGTGATGAGAATTGTTCATTGCTACCACTTAGTTAACCTCTAACTATGGAGGGAAGTCAAGTGGATGAATCAATTTGATTCCTCAAGCCCTAATCATCTCCTAAAGGAATGACTAGCTTTAGAGATATTCAAATTAATTAGCAACTTCTAATTGTCAATCAACAAAGGAATTAGATAACTCAAGAGTCACTAATTACTCTACCTAGGCCAAGAGGAACAAAACCTACACTAAAATCCAACCAAGCATTTCATCAAACACTTGGAAGGCACAAAAGAGAAGCAAAGCAATTTGACAGCAAGAATGAAATCTAACAATAATTATTGAAAGAAATTAACAACTACAATCAAAAGAAACACAATTATTATGAATTACCTTTATTGGATTGAAAGAGAGTAGAGGGAACAATACTAGATCTATAACAAAATACAAGAACAACATAAGAGAGATTATAACAAAAGAATGGAAGAAGAATGAATGTAACTACAAAGAGTTGAGGTGTAGAAGTAGAAGAAAGCAAAGATTAAAACCTAGATCTAAGAACTAAACCTAATCCTAATTCTAGAGAGAAGTGAGAGCTTCTCTCTCTAAAACTCTAAACTAATCCTCAGTCTCTTCTATATGCTTCCCTAATTGATTATTGATTTTTTTCATGCCTTCCCCTTAATCCTTCATCCTTTTATTCCTTTCCCTTAGCAATTGGCGCCAAAAAAATGGGTTCAGAAACCCTCTCAAATCGCCAGGCACGTGTTGCATTAGTGAGGTCATGTGCCGTCATCAACGCGTGCGCGCACGGTACGCGTGCGCGTCCCTGGCCTGTTTCGCAATGTGCGCGCGAGCGCCTTGTGCGCGTGTGCGTGCATGGCCTAGATCAATTCTTTGGCTTTTTTTTTGTGCTTCTCTCCACTTGCATGCTTTCTTCCTTGCTCCCTTGATCCATGCCTAACCTATTTCATCCTGAGATTACTAGCAAACACATCAAGGCATCTTATGGAATCAAAAAAGAATTAGAATTCATCAAAATAAGGCTTAAAAAGAATGTTTTTACACTTAGGCACAAATACGGGAGAGATTACAAAACCATGCCAATTCAGAGGTTAAATGTGAGAAAAGGTTATCAAAATACCCTAAATTCAATACAAGATAAACCCTAAAAATGGGGTTTATCAACTTCCCTCATAGAAGAGGGGTAAGGTAAACTAGAAATGACATCCACCTTTGCTGGGTCGACAGAGATACCAGTATCAGAGACAATATGTCCTAGAACAATACCTTGTTTTACCATAAAATGACACTTTTCAAAATTTAAAACAAGGTTTGAACTAACACACATGTCCAACACTTTAGACAAACTACCCAAGCAAAGGTTAAATGAATCACCATAAATGCTAAAGTCATCCATAAAAACTTTCATACAAGTCTCAATGAGATCAGAGAAAAGACTCATCATACACCTTTGGAAAGTAGCTGGTGCATTGTACAAGCCAAAGGGCATTCTTTTATAAGCATAAGTCCCAAAAGGACATGTAAAAGTAGTCTTTTCCTGATCTTCAGGAGCTATATAAATTTGAAAATAACCTATATAACCATCTAAAAAGCAGTAGTGAGATTTACTTGACAGGCGATCAAGCATCTGATCAATGAATGGCAAGGGATAATGATCCTTGCGAGTGGCTTGATTGAGACACCTGTAATCAATGCAAACTCTCCATGCGTTCTGCACTCTGGTTGTCAGAAGTTCTCCTTGCTCATTCCTTATTGTTGTGACTCCAGACTTCTTGGGCACCACTTGTACTGGGCTGACCCATTCGCTATCTGAAATGGGGTAAATGATATCTGCTTCAAGTAGTTTGGTTACTTCCTTCTTGACAACTTCTAAGATGGTGGGATTCAATCTTCTCTGAGGTTGACGGACAGGCTTTGCTCCTTCTTCTAAGAATATTCTATGCTCACAAACTTGAGGGCTGATGCCTACTATATCTGCCAAGCTTCATCCAATTGCTTTCTTATGCGTCCTCAATACACTAAGCAGTTGTCCTTCTTGTTGGGAAGTGAGCTCCCTTGCAATGATAACTGGAAACTTCTGCTTGTCCTCAAGGTACGCATACTTGAGGTGTGGAGGAAGGGGGTTTAATTCCATTTTCCGCTCATAGTTTGGTTCTAGGTTCTCTGGGGCTGGTGAAAATGGTAATGAATCTTCAGTATGTTTAGAGGGTGTCCCCACACTTGGGTCTTGCTCCATGTGACTCTCTTCCATTTCTTCCTGGTGAGTTACAGCTATAATCTCATCAATGATGTCACATTGGAATATGGAGTGATCTTCTGGGGGATGCTTCATAGCTTCATCTAGATTGAAGCTCACTGTTCTGCCATCTACCTCAAAGGAATAGGTACCCGAAAAGGCATCCAGCTTGAATTTTGAGGTCTTAAAAAACAGTCTACCAAGCAGAATTGACGAAGGTCTCCCTGAGTCATTTTGGGGCATCTCCAGGATATAGAAGTCAATGGGAAATGTGAGCCCCTTAATGCTCACTAATACATCTTCAGCAATTCCAACCACTGTGATAATGCTTTTATCTGCTAACACAAAATGAGCTGCTGACCTTTTTAAGAGAGGGCGCCTTAAAGCATTATATATAGACAAGGGCATAATACTCATGCATGCTCCTAAATCACACATACAGTCAGAAAATATCACACCTCCAATGGTACAGTTAACCATGCATGGGCCTGGGTCACTACATTTTTCAGGTATATTTCCCATTAAAGCAGATATAGAACTACCTAAAGGAATAGTTTCTAATTCATTAATTTTATCTTTATGTATGCACAATTATTTTAGAAACTTTGCGTATTTAGGCACTTGCTGAATAATATCAAAAAGGGGGAATAGTTACCTCAACCTTTTTAAAGATCTCTACCATTTTGGGATCAAGTTCCATCTGCTTTCTAGACTTCTTAGCAAGGTGTGGAAATGGAATAGGAGTGGCGTCTTTTATAGCTTCATCTTGCTGGGGTTCTGCCGTCCTTGGTTGGGCTGCTTCTGCTTCAGCCATGTCTTGTGCTTCATCTTCTTCTTCAACATCCTCTACCTCAACCGTGTCTGTAGCTGGGGCGTGTACTGGCAGGCTTGACTCCTCTAGATTCCTCTCTTGCTGTGTGGTTCCAGATCTCAGGGTAATGGCATTGACGCCACCCTTGGGGTTAGGTAATGGTTGAGAAGGGAGTCCACCAGAGCTTGAGGACTGGTTGTTAGAGTTATTCAGTGATCCAATCTGTGAGACAAGGGCTTGTAAAGTAGAGTTCAGACCATTTAGAGTAGAAGTAAGGTTGTTTTCCATGGCCTGCTGTCTTCAATCAATAGATTGTAGCAACTCATCATTAGGAGATGAAGAGGGGTAAGTGATCTGAGGGGTCTGCTGAGATGCTTGAGGCTGCCTTAGATGGGGTGCTCTGTAGGCTTGATTCTGATTCTGCTGCCTGAAATTTTTATTGTTATTCCACCTTTGGTTTCCATTGTTATCTCTGCCTCCTCTGTTATGATTGTCCCTCCAACCCTAGTTAGAATTATCTCTCCAACCTTGGTTGGGGTTATCCTGCCATCCATGATTGTAGCTGCCACCTTGATTGTACCCTTGATTAGCACGGTCATAGAAATTATGAGTGGCCGCCACAGTGTGGTCTTCCTGTTGGAGTTGTGGACACTCATCAGTATAATGACTGTAATCGGCACAGATCCCGCATACTCTTTATGGAACTAGCTGTTGGCTGTGCTGTGGTGGAGAAGGATGAACTTGGTGAGCTTGTTGTTGACTTACTTGCATCTGCTTCAGTAAGTTGGTCATTTCACATAAGCTCTGAGTTATAGCAGCAGTCTCCTTGCTAGAGGATACCTCTGCAACAGCTATTGACCGATTTTGTTTCTGCCTGTGATTCCTAGTAGATTCAGCTAAGTCACTGATCAATTGCCATGCCTCTTCCGAAGTCTTGTATTTCTTCATAGACCCATTGCTAGCACCTTCCAATGTGGTCTTATCTTGAGATTTCATGCCCTGTGTAAAGTAGCCGAGCAACACTATCTTGTCAATCATATGGCAGGGACATGCTTCCAGAAGATTATTGAAGCACTCCCAATATTCGTGGAGAGTCTTAGATTCATCCTGAACGATAATGGAAATGTCTTTCCTCAGTTTATCGGCAACCTCAACTGGAAAGAATTTCTCCAAAAATTTTCTTCTAAGCATATCCCAGTTAGAAATAGTTGCTCTGGGTTGAGTGTAGTACCACTCTTTTGCCTTCCCCTCAAGAGAGAATGGGAAAGCCTTTAGCAAAATAGAAGTTTCGTCAGTACCATCACGCTTAACAGTAGAACAAGCTGTTTGGAAATCCCTAAGGTGCTTGATAGGCTCTTGAGCAGGTAAGCCATGAAACTTGGGCATCAAGTTGAGTAGTGCAGTCTTTATTTCAAAATCTACAGCCACTGCTGGGTGGCGTGCCTGGAATGGTTGTAGTGTAAAATCAGGGGCTGCAGCCTCCTGGATAGTGACTCTACTAGGTGTTGCCAAGTCACCTGCACGTGAATCAACTGGATCAGTAGAGGGGGAGCTTGTTTCTCCCTTAGATGACATTTCAGATTTGTCCTCGGAGAGGACTAGCCGACGCCGAGCTTGCCTTATACGTGAAATAGTTCTTTCAATCTCAGGGTCAAATACTGGCAAGTTTGGATCAGGAGGTGAACACATCATTTAATGAAAGAAATGTGCAGCTCATAGTAACAAAAATAAAAAAGAAAAATGCAATTAAATAAATTCAAATCAACAAATTAGCACACTATTGCAACTCCCCGGCAACGGCGCCAAAAATTGACGTGAGCAGAAATTGGCAGATTAAGAATTAATTAGAGAAATGGCGTTGTGAGTACAATTATTAACCAGCAAAAATCCACTCGTCAATTTAGAAAAGGGTTGTCACAAATTTTAGAAATAAAATACTGGGAGTATGAGTCCTAGGTCGTCTCTCAACGAGTTGCAGGAGGATGTGCTATTTTATCAATCAGAGGTTTTCAAAAGGGGTTTTGAATTTGATGAACAGAAAATTAAATTAGAGGATTTATATGATTTAAATAAAATCTTGACCGGGAGAAGATTAATTGGAAGTTCTATCATTGTTAGAATTTTATCAAGAGAAATTAATAATTAATCATTGTTTACATTTAGTTAACCCTCAACGAACGAAGGAAAGTCAAATTAAAAGTCAACTTCTATTCACAAGTCCTAACCCTCTCCCTTAGGAAGGATTAGAGTTAGTGATTAACAAGTCAACCAACAATGAACCAATTATAATTGAACTCTTGAGTATTCCAACTCAAGGTTCTCCTTTTAATCAACTCCCAATCAAGTTGGGGGATTACTCCATCATCATAATTGTAGACTTCACAAAATCAATAGGGGAAGTAAAAGAAGACATAATAAATAATAATAAAAGAAATTAATTAAAAGTAAAAATAGTCTTGTATTAATAAACTATGAAAAATAATCCAATGTCAACTCTGGATAAATTAAGAATGTGAAAGAGTAAATGAAAAGTAAATAACAAACTATGATGACCAGCACCGGAGGTAGACTCTTCTCAAAAGCTAAAGCCAAAATTCTTCAAAATCCTAATTTATGAATGTTCAAGTCAGAAACCTAGGGGAGGAGTAAATTCAGATCTAAAAACTTCAAATTGTCTGGAATGAATTCTTCTTTTTGTCTCTGCATGTTCCCTGGCTCTAATCTGTGTTTCTGGGCCAAAAACTGGGTTGAAATATGGCCCAGAATCTGTGCCAGCGACTTCTGAAATTCTGCAGATCGCGCATGTCATGCGGCCGTGTCGTCCACGCGTTCGTGTCGCTCAGCATTTCTCGTACCACGCGTGCGCCTCGTCCATGCATTCGCGTCGTTCGCGCAGCTTCCAATCCGCACGGTTGCGTCAGGCATGTGAGCGCGTCACTGTGATTTCTTCCATTTTGCGCGGTCACATGAGCCATGCGACCGCGTGACTTCTCGCTGGTCATCTACTCAATTCCTTGTATTCCTTCCACTTTTGCATGCTTTCTCTTCATTCCTTACGCCATTCCTGCCCTATGAAGCCTGAAACACTTAACACAAAGAACACGTCATCGAATGGTACGAAGGAAGATAAAAATATACAACTAAAATGTCTTTAGGAAGCAAGTTATCAATCATAGAATATTTTTAGGAAGGAATTGTAAATACATGCAAATCATATGAATAAGTGGGTGAAGACTTGATAAAACCACACAATTAAATACAATATGAATAATAAAATAGCGGTTTATCACTCACGCATCACAACACCAAACTTAAACTGTTGCTTGTCCTCAAGCAACCAAAACTAACATAGGCTTAGGATGTGAATTTGCATGAGAATGAGAGTTCGATTAAGCTCATGTCTCTTTTTATAGTGGGGTTTATAACTGTAATCCTGAATAGGTTTTGCATCTCACTCTCCTTTGAATCAAGAGGATGTCATTGTCATTCGGAATTAGAATCCGGATAATATTATGAATTCTCTGATCTTTTATATTTCAGTTTAATCCTTGAACACAGCAAAATTTACTTTAATTTATTTTTCTTTTGTGCTTTGCACCTTGAGCCTAGCCCTGACTTTAAATGTTTTGTCTCAAGGATTACTTGACACAAAAACACCACAAACACTTAACTGGGGGACTCTCTTTGAGTCCTGATTTTTCTTTCAGTTACTCCCAGATAGTGGTGCTCAAAGCCTTTGGCATACTCTGTTAAACGCACTTGGTCTCGACTCTAAGTGTTCTGTCTCAAGGATTACTTGACACAATCACACCACAAGCATATGACTAGGGAAACAATTCTTTGAGCTTTTAATCATGTCTGACCTCCCTAGTCATTGATGCTCAAAGCCTTGGACCTTGCTTTTATTTATTAATTATTATCTTTTTTTTTTGCTTCAAGGATTAAATTTTTGTTTATTTCAGAGAAGTCATAATAATTCTCTAATTTCCTGTTCCTTATACATCAACATTCCTTGATTTAAATTCAAATATGCACTGTTCATATCATGCATTCAACAATCACAGACAAGACCACCACCTTTAAGTAAATAAGACTACTCTTAAAATTAACTCAATTTCTCATGCAATACATCATTTTTTTCTCTTTAGATTCAAGTTTAGTGAGTGGTACATCAAACATCTTTTCAGCATTAAAGCAATTAAAAGAAAACTAAACTAGTCCTAGGATTCTAACTAATAAAGGATCATGCAGCAAACAAAGCAAAATAGCAGAAAGTCGAAACATAACATAGAAAAAGAGGGGAGGAATAAAAAATGAAAGGAACTCAACCACTTTAGTTATCCTAGCGGTCGCTTTATTCTTCAGGTTGTGCTCCTCAATGAAGATGATTCGCCTCCCTTTTGGTGCCATAGGAATAAACGGAAAACTTCTAAGTGAAGCGTCAACACCAAACTTAAAGTTTTGCTTGTCCTCAAGCAAAGAAGAACTAAAAACAGAAAGAGATAAATTATTATGAAGAAAGAAAAAGAAGAGGATAAAAGAATAAGAGAGAATAAGGATTGGGAGAGAGAGAAAAAGAAAACTGGGCGGTGCAAGTGACGCGTTCGTGTACGGCACGCGATCGTGTACGTCACGCATTTTTCATAATGACGCGTTAGCGTCAGGCATGTGTCCGCGTGCTTTGAATTTGTGCAATTCGCGCGAAGCCAGCCGCGTGCCCGCGCGACTTTCTGTTCGCATGGCTTGGGAGCCAATTTTTCATACGACGCGTGCGCGTCATACACGCGCTCACGTGGATGGCCATATTTGCAACTGACGCGAGCGCATCAGTCACGCGTCCACATGACCAAATTTGTGCTTTCAGCACACTTCTTGCCCCAAGCCAACACAACTCTCTGCCCAAACACTCTTTTACGTCGATTTTGTAGGTCACGCGTACGCGTCAATGATGCGCACGCGTGGATGGTGATAATCACAAACGACGCGAACGCCTGGGGTACATGATGCGCTATAACTGGGTATAGCTACGATTTTAGGAAATTGCACAGATCCGCAAAATTCCTTCCGGCAAGTGCACCGGTTATCGTCAAGTAAAAACTCACAATAGAGTGAGGTCGAATCCCACAAGGATTGGTTGAGTGAGCAATTCGAATTAGAAGTTTGGTTAGTTGAGCGGAATCAAGAATTGGATGTGAATTGCATAAAGTAAATTTGGCGGGAAATGTAAATTGCAAGGAATGGAAATGACAGAATCTTAAATTGCAAGAATGAAAGTGCGAGAAATTAACTTGCTGAAATTAAAAGGGAATTGGGGTGATTGCATGAATTGAAAGTGCAGAATGTAAATAGAAAGTGTAGATCAGAAAGAGGGAGTTCATTGGGTGTTAGGAGATATTGAGATCTCCGAATCAAAACATTTTATCTCTTCCTCAACCAATGCATTCATTGAATTTTGCTTGGCAATCTTATATGATTGGATCCCAATCCCTTGGCTCACCAATTCTCTCTAAAAACAAACAAATTCCCAATCCCTTGGTTTAAATGTTCATAAGAAGAGATGAAGCTCGATCACTGATTATACCACACAGCTTCATGAACCACAATTTGGTAGGATTACATGTCACAATATCCATCCAAACCCCAATCCAATTCACTGTGAGAAAGCTTCTCTAGCATGAATCCTCCATTCCTTTCCCAAGGTTTCGAAGGATTCCAATTATGGGTAATTTCTTTCCCAAGACAATTACCCAATGGAATTAGATCGAGAAGCTTTCTAACAAAATTCAAGAGAAAAGATTGAAGAAGAAGATAAAACTATTATTGATTCATTGAATTACAATAGAGCTCCCTAACCCAATGAAAGGGGTTTAGTGAGTCATAGCTCTGAATTCAATTCCAAAGAGTGAAAACTAGCAAAAAATGATAAAAAGTTGCAGAGTGTAAAAAAGTTCCCCCTCAGGGGCTGGATTCCCCTTCAATCCCCTCTCATGGTTGTGAAATTCTCTATCCATGTTGAGATCTAGAGCTTCCTCAAAGTTGTCCTCAGACTCTCCTTCAGATTCTTCTTCTCTCAATGCTCTCTTCCCTCTTGCTTCCCTTCTAAGTCTATGAAGGGTCCTCTCTGGTTCGGTATATGGAGGAGTTGATGTCTCTCCTCTCCTACCTGTCATACAAGAACACACCACAAGTAACAAACAGGTGGAATACTCTTGGTTAATGGAAGAGTATTGGTTAGAGCAGTGAGGAATTAATTCAAATAGTTAGTGGGTTAGTGAGTTAGTTGCTTGAATTGAAAGACATAAGAAAGAAAAAGCAAATAACAGAGTGCAGGAATTAAAATTCAACAAGTAACTTGAACTAAATTAACAAAAACAAGAAAAATGCTCAATCTAGTTAACCTCTAATTTGAGAATTGTCAATCGAAAACCAATCCCCGGCAACGGCGCCATAAACTTGATGCGCTATAACTGAGTATAGCTACGATTTAGGAAATTGCACGAACGGCAAAATTCCTTCCGACAAGTGCACCGGTTATCGTCAAGTAAAAACTCACAATAGAGTGAGGTCGAATCCCACAAGGATTGGTTGAATGAGCAATTCGGATTAGAAGTTTGGTTAGTTGAGCGGAATCAAGATTTGGATGTGAATTGCATAAAGTAAATTGGCGGGAAACATAAATTGCAAGGAATTAAAATGACAGAATCTTAAATTGCGAGAATGAAAGTGCGAGAAATTAAATTGCTGAAATTAAAAGGGAATTGGGGTGATTGCATGAATTGAAAATGGCAGAATGTAAATAGAAAGTGGAGATCAGAAATGGGGAGTTCATTGGGTGTTAGGAGATATTGAAATCTCCGAACCAAAACATTTCATCTCTTCCTCAACCAATGCATTCATTGAATTTTGCTTGGCAATCTTATATGATTGGATCCCAATTCCTTGGCTCACCAATTCTCTCTAAAAACAAACAAATTCCCAATCCCTTGGTTTAAATGTTCATAAGAAGAGATGAAGCTTGATCACTGATTATACCACACAATTTCATGGACCACAATTTGGTAGGATTACATGTCACAATATCCATCCAAACCCCAATCCAATTCATTGTGAGAAAGCTTCTCTAGCATGAATCCATCATTCCTTTCCCAAGGTTCCGAAGGATTCCAATTATGGGTAGTTTCTTTCCCAAGACAACTACCCAATGGAATTAGATCGAGAAGCTTTCTAACAAAATTCAAGAGAAAAGATTGAAGAAGAAGATAAAACTATTATTGATTCATTGAATTACAATAGAGCTCCCTAACCCAATGAAAGGGGTTTAGTGAGTCATAGCTCTGAATTCAATTACAAAGTATGAAAACTAGCAAAATGAAAAGTTGCAGAGTGTAAAAGTTCCAACTAACTTAATTTCTATCCTATTTATACACTTTCTAAATTGAGCTTCTGTTGTGTTTCTTGGGCTTTGAGGCCTTTCCTTGCTTTCCTTTTGCTTTAGTGGTCCATAATCCTGATGAGGCTGTGATCCAATTCTGCAACATTCATTGAGCAAACTAAGTGATAAACAATTAATGACACAAGACTCAACAAATTGAAGTTCGAGACTCATCAATTCTTCAGGCCCAATCCCATAAACCATGATATTCACTTGGGTTTCACACCATAATACGTTTAAGTTAATAATTGTGCTCAATTGCTAACTTAAACTTCAATACATTTGGCCCAGAAACCCTTTCAATTGGTGGTGTTTAAGTTGAGGTTTAAGTTTTAGTTTAAGGTCAAACTAAAACTTAAACGTGGAATTGGAAGAAAGCAACCCAGGAGTGTGCATTGGTGAGCACGTTTAACCTCCAGTTTAAGGTTAAACTGGAGGTTAAACTTGGAAATGAAGAAAGCACACCCTGGAGGCAATTTGGGTCGTCCACGTTTAACCTCCAGTTTGAGGTCAAACTGGAGGTTAAACTTGGAAATGAAGAACACACCCTGGAGGAGGAAACCATCGAACACGTTTAACCTCCAGTTTGAGGTCAAACTGGAGGTTAAACTTGGAAATGGAAAAGCACATTTAACCTCCCTTTCTTGAGTCGTCACTTTGTTCTCTTGTCAACCTTGCCAATTTGATGCCAAATATGAATTATTATACATCGTTGGAAAGCTATGGATGTCAGCTTTCTAACGCAACTGGAAGCACTTCAATTGGAGTTCTACAACTCGAGTTATACTCCATGGAAGGTGAAGAGGTCAGCTGGCCTGATTGCATGTTGGTATATGCTCTTCTATGCACATTACGGGGCTGTTTTCGCTCTCAATTTTTAGTATCCACCATGCATGCCATATATGCTTGGAAAGCTCTAGATGTCTTCTTTCCAATGCATTTTGAATCACCTCATTTGGAGTTTTGTAGCTCAAGTTATTTATGTTTGAAGAAGGCATGGTCAAGCTGTTCCATATAACACGTTTAACCTCCAGTTTGAGGTCAAACTGGAGGTTAAACTTGGAAATGAAAATCACACCCTGGAGGAGAATGACCATCGAACACGTTTAACCTCCAGTTTGAGGTCAAACTGGAGGTTAAACGTGGAACTCTCCTGGTGCCTATCTAGCTTCTGGCGTTTAACCTCCAGTTTGAGGTCAAACTGGAGGTTAAACGTGGAATGCTTCTTGGTGAGAAAGGAAGTGTCGAACACGTTTAACCTCTAGTTTGAGGTCAAACTGGAGGTTAAACGTGGAAATGCTTTTGTGCCTCCCTTAGTTCAATTCATCATTCTGGCGTTTAACCTCCAGTTTGAGGTCAAACTGGAGGTTAAACGTGGAATGCTCATTAGTGCCATTTCTCATTCTGGCGTTTAACTTCCAGTTTGAGGTCAAACTGGAGGTTAAACGCCAGTTACAGCATTTCCTTTCTTCTTATGAATTTGGCGTTTAAGCTCCATTTAATAATCAAGCTTCCTTTATTGATTTTTGTTGCTTCCTTGCCTAGCCTCTTCTTCCCTGAAATCATCCAAACAATTGCATCAAAGTCTTGCAAAATTTCATGAGAATTCATCCATTCATAGCATTCAAGTAATATCACTAAAAACTCATGAAAATTGCATCAAAATCATAATGTTTGGATGGTTCATTGCTTTGTTGTTCAATTAACCATTCTTGGTTACTTTAAGCTCAAGAAAATGTATAAAACAACTAAAACTAAAAGAAAAATGCTAGTGAAACTAGCCTAAGATGCCTTGGCATCAGTACACGTACGCATGGTCATGTTTGTGCGCCAAGCATGGGTCCAGCGCCACTCCCGCACAACTCTCTTTCGAATTCATTTGTCACACACATCCATCTGACGCGTACGCGTCAGCGACGCTTGCGCGTCGTGTGCTGTTCCTTTTTTTTTTAGCTTGAGGTGTTCGCTTCCTGGAATAACATAGCTGCATGATCAGAGAATTAGTAAGAAAACTACTACTACGAAAAATAAAAATAACTAAGGATACGAGATTATCGGGTTGCCTCCCGACAAGCACTTCTTTAACGTCACTAGTTTGACGGTTAGCTCTGCTAGTTCGGCAGATGAGTGGACCTCTGGCGATCAATCTCGCCTCCAAGATAGTGTTTCAACCTCTGGCCATTCACTGTAAATTTCCTGTCAGAATTCACTTCCTGTATTTCCACATGTCCATATGGTGAAGCTCTGGTAACCACAAATGGTCCTGACCACCGGGATTTCAGCTTCCTTGGAAAAATTTGAGCCTTGAATTATAAAGGAGCACTCTCTGTCCTGGTTCAAAGACTCTGATGGCTATCTTCTTGTCATGCAATAGCTTATTTCTCTCCTTATAGAGCTTGGCATTCTCATAGGGTGAGTATCTGAATTCGTCAAGCTCATTCAATTGAAGCATTCGCTTAATTCCTGTAGCTTCTGAATCAAGGTTCAGGTATCTGATTGCCCAGCAAGCTTTATGCTCCAAATCAACTGGCAAGTGACAGGCTTTGCCAAAGACCAACTGATAAGGGGACATGCCAATGGGAGTCTTGTACGTTGTCCGGTATGCCCAGAGAGCATCATCAAGCTTCTTAGACCAGTCCTTTCTTGAAACACTGACCGTCTTCTCTAGAATCCTCTTAAGTTCCCTGTTGGAGACTTCAACTTGTCCACTTGTCTGAGGATGATAGGGGGTTGCCACTTTATGACGGACTCCATATCTCTGCAGAAGAGAGTCCAGCTGTCTGTTACAGAAATGGCTTCCTCCATCACTAATGAGTGTCCTTGAGACACCAAACCGGCTAAAGATATATCTCTGAAGAATGCTCATTACCACTTTGGCATCATTGGTGGGCAAAGCCACAACTTCCACCCACTTGGACACATAGTCAACTGCCACTAGAATATAGTTGTTTGAATGTGAGGGTGGGAAAGGTCCCATGAAATCAATACCCCAGACATCAAACAACTCAACCTCAAGAATCCCCTGCTGTGGCATTTCATGGTTGGCAGGGAGATTCGTGGCTTTTTCACATCTATCACAGTGCTTTACAAATACTCTTGAGTCCCTGAAGAGAGTCGTCTAGTAAAATCCGCTCTGAAGGACCTTTGTAGCTGTCCTTTCACCACCAAAGTGGCATCCATACTCAGAACCATGACAATACCAAAGAATCTGCTGTTTTTCTTCATCTGGGACACACCTCCAGATGATTCCATCTGAACACTTTTTAAAAAGGTATGGTTCTTCCCAAATGTAGTACTTTGCATCAGTCAATAGCTTCTTCACCTGTTGTCTACTGTACTCCTTTGGGATAAAATTCATGGCCTTATAATTTGCAATGTCTGCAAACCATGGAGCCTGCTGATTGAGGAACAATTGTTTATCCGGAAATGTCTCAGTCACAGCTGTGGGTGGTTGTACTCCTGCTTCAGGCTCAATTCTGGAAAGATGGTCAGCTACTTGATTCTCTGACCCTTTCCTGTCTTTTATCTCAATATCAAACTCCTGAAGGAGCAACACCCATCTGATTAATCTTGGTTTAGAATCCTGTTTGGTTAGAAGGTACTTCAAAGTAGCATGATCAGTATAAATAATAACCTTAGAACCAAGTAAATAGGACCTAAACTTATCAACAACATACACAACAGCTAATAATTCCTTTTCTGTAGTTGTGTAATTCTTTTGGGCATCATTTAACACACGACTGGCATAGTAAATGACATGTACAAGCTTACCATGCCTCTGTCCTAAAACAGCTCCTATAGCAAAGTCACTAGCATCACACATTAATTCAAATGGTAGATCCCAATCAGGGGGAGCTATAATGGGAGCAGAGGTAAGGTTTGCTTTCAGGGTTTCAAAAGCATGCAAACAATCAGAATCAAAGACAAAATGAACATCAGCAACCAAGAGGTTGCTTAGAGGTTTAGCAATTTTAGAAAAATCCTTTATAAATCTTCTATAAAATCCTGCATGACCCAAGAAACTCCTGACTGCCTTAACATTAGTTGGTGGTGGTAATTTTTTAATTACTTCCACCTTTGCTCTATCAACCTCAATTCCCTTACTTGAAATCCGATGTCCAAGGACAATACCTTCTGTAACCATAAAATGAGATTTTTCCCAATTTAAAACAAAGTTTGATTCTTGACACCGTTTCAAGACAAGAGATAAATGATTAAAGCAAGATTCAAAAGAATTACCAAAAACAGAAAAGTCATCCATAAATACCTCGATAAACTTTTTGACCATATCAGAAAAAATTGAAAGCATACACCTCTGAAAAGTTGCTGGAGCATTGCAAAGTCCAAAAGGCATTATTCTGTAGGCAAATACTCCAAAGGGGCATGTGAATGCTGTCTTTTCCTGATCTTGAGGGTCCACTGTAATTTGATTATATCCAGAATATCCATCTAGAAAATAATAAAATGCATGACCAGCTAACCTCTCAAGCATCTGATCAATGAAAGGTAGGGGAAATGATCCTTCCTTGTAGCAGTGTTAAGCCTCCTATAGTCTATACACATTCTCCATCCTGTGACGGTTCTTGTGGGAATAAGCTCATTCTTTTCATTCTTGATCACTGTCATCCCTCCTTTCTTAGGAACTACCTACACATGACTTACCCAAAGACTGTCAGAAATAGGGTAAATAATTCCTTCTTCCCATAGTTTCATTACCTCTTTTTGGACCACCTCTTTCATGGTTGGATTGAGTCTCCTTTGTGGTTGCACAACTGGTTTAGCATCATCTTCAAGGAGGATTTTGTGCATACACTTGGTTGGACTAATCCCCTTTAAGTTACTAATGGTCCACCCAAAAGCTGTTTTATGACTCTTGAGCACTGAAATAAGCGCCTCTTCCTCTTCAGGCTTCAAGGAAGAGCTAATAATTACTGGATAGGTGTCATTCTCACCCAGAAACACATATTTCAGAGAAGGAGGTAAGGATTTGAGCTCAAGCTTGGGGACTTCCTCCTCTGCTTTAGGCGTGTGGACCATAGCCTTCTGGGGTGGTGAATTATCAATTTCAACTAATTCATACTCAGAGATAGGATCCAGAATATCATCAGGCACCTCAGCTTTCAGTACCTCTTGAACAAGTGGTTCAATAACATCTATTTTCATACACCCTTCAGAATTATTAGGGTGTTTAAGAGCTTCAAAAACATGAAGGACCACCTGTTCTTCATTAACCCTTAGGGTTAATTCACCATTTTGTACATCAATCAGAGCTCTACCTGTAGCTAAAAAGGGTCTACCAAGTATAATAGAGGATTTTACCTCCTCTTCCATGTCTAATATAACAAAATCAACAGGAAAGATGAATGGTCCTACTTTAACAAGTAAATCCTCAACAACACCCACAGGTAATTTAATAGAAAGATCAGCAAGTTGAAGGGAAATACGAGTGGGTTTTACCTCCTCAATTTGAAGCTTTTTCATTACTGAAAGTGGCATTAGATTGATGCTAGCTCCAAGGTCACATAAAGCTTTTTGAATGGTGACATCTCCAATGGTGCAAGGAATCACAAAGCTCCCTAGATCTGGCATCTTCTCAGGAAGGTTGTGTTGAATAATGGCACTGCACTCCTTGGTTAACACCACTGTTTCTTGTTCCTTCTAGTTTCTCTTGTGGGTCAATAATTCTTTCATAAATTTAGCATAGAAAGGCATTTGCTCCAAAGCATCTGCAAAGGGAATGTTGATCTGTAGCTTCTTAAAGACATCTAAAAATTTAGAGAACTATTTTTTTTGGAAGCCTTCTGAAGTCTCTGAGGATATGGCATTTTTGGCTTGTATTTAGGAGCCTTTGGCAATGTAGGATACGTGTCTAGAGAGTCAGGGAATGGATTGTCTGCACGCTTTGGAGGGGCGTGCTCCACTTCTTCCTTTTTCTCCTCTAGAAGTTTCTTTCCAACTAGCTCTTCATTGGCCCTTGTCTCAGAGCTAACTATTTTACCACTTCTCAATTGAATAACCTTGCAGTCTTCTCTTGGGTTCACCACTGTATCACTTGGAAATGTACTCGCAGTATTTGCTTGCTCAGCTGGCCCATTTGCACTTCCAAGTTTCTAATGGAGGCTCTGGTTTCCTGCATAAAACTCCTCATCATCTCCCAATTAGAATCTTCCTTGGATTTGGAGTTAGCCTGCTGAGGCTGAGATTGGCGGTTACTTTAATTGTTCTGTTGGAAGCTGCCCTGAGAATTACTGTTGAAATTCTGATGTCTCTGAGGTTGGTCTTTCCACCCAAAATTCGGGTGATTTCTCCATCCTTGATTGTATGTCTGAGAATAGGGGTCATTATTGGGATTTCTAGAACCATTCCCCATGTAATTGACCTGTTCAGAAGAGGATTGAGCATACCCAGAATTATCATTTTGCACTAAATTTCCTTCCATGTCATAGGAGATCTCTTGAGGTGGATTTTGGGTGTTGATAGCTGAGACTTGCATGCCACCCATGTGTTGATTAAGTAGATTTATTTGCTGAGACATAAGCTTATTCTAAGCAAGAATAGCATTAAGAGCTTCCACTTCCATGATACCCTTCTTCTGAGGACCCTCAGAGTTCACAGGATTCCTGTTAGATGAGTATAAATATTGGTTGCTAGAAACCAATTCAATAAGCTCAATAGTCTCCTCTGGTGTCTTTTTCTTGTGTAATGAACCTCATGCAGAGTTATCTAGGCACATCTTGGACATTTCACCCAAGCCTTCATAAAAAATGTCTAGTTGAGTCTATTTAGAGAACATGTCCGGAGGGCATTGCCTAGTCAGTAGCTTGTATCTCTCCCAAGCTTCATACAGAGTCTCACCATCCTTCTGCCTGAAGGTCTGAACCTCCATCCTAAGCTTAGTCAGCTTCTTTGGTGGGAAGAATTTTGTGAGAAACTCAGTAACCACCTTGTTCCAAGTATCCAAACTCTTCTTGGGTTGAGAATCTAGCCATAGCTTTGCTCTATTCTTTAGAACAAACGAGAAGAGCATGAGTTTGTACATATCTGGGTTTACTCCATTTGTCTTCACAGTATCACCAATTTGCAGAAAACTAGAAATAAACTGATTTGGGTCTTCGTGGGGAAGACCATGATACTGGCAGTTTTGTTGCACCAGGATAACCAGTTGAGGCTTCAACTCAAAGTTGTTCGCAGTAATAGGAGGCACCACGATACTTTTTCTATAAAGATCTGCAGTAGGAGAAGAGTAAGAGCCAAGCACTCTTCTTTGTTGCTCATTCCCATTCGGGTTTGCCACATTGGGATTATCAGTATTATTTGGATTCATAGTGGATTCTGCAGCCTTGTAAAGTCTCGTTTGTTGTAAACGCCGTCTGAAAGTCCTTTAAGGTTCAGGATCAAAGTCTAAGAAATGTTCTTTGTCTCTGTTCCTGCGCATAAATAAGTAGAAAACAAGAAAAGATGGAAATCTCTACGTCAGAGTGTAGAAAATTCTCAGTGAGGTAATCTGTGTAAAATAATATAATAAAAGTACTAAATAAAATAAAGAATAAATAGGTAACACCAAACTTAAATTTCAAAAAATAAAAAAAATATTGGTGCTATTTATTTTTTTTAAAATTTTTCTTTTTATTTTTTTCAAAATTAAAAAAAAATTAAATTAAAAACAAAACGCCTAATCTAAGCAATCAAACAACTAATAGTTATTAATCACAGTCAATCCACGACAACGGCGCCAAAAAATTGATGCGGTGATTTACAACCCACAAACTAACCAGCAAGTGCACCGGGTCGTACTAAGTAATACCTTACGTGAGTAAGGGTTGATCCCACGAGGATTGATGGATCAAGCAACAATAGCGTTTGATAGGATTAGTTAGGCAAGCAGAAAATAGTGTTTGGAAGTTCAAAGAGCATTAAACAGTAAATTTGGAATATTGAAGACAGACAGATAAATAAGTTGAGAACCAAATATGGGGAAACAGTTAAGGTTTCAGAGTTATCTATTTTTCGGATTAACTTTTATTACTAATTAATTTAATCATGCAAGATTTAATTTCATGGCAAACTATATGTGACTAGACCCTAATTCCTTAGACCTACCTAGTCTCCTCTAAAATTCATCAACTGCCAATTCCTTGGTCAATTAATTCCAATTAGAGGGTGATGATCAATTTCTAGTTTATATGCCAAAAGAATCCTAATTATCCAAAAATAAGGGGATTATATGTCACGTATCCCGTTAAATACAAACAATTAGAAATTCAGTATAATATGTTTTCAAGCTATTGTTCAAGTAAAGAGCTTTTCCAAGTTTTACAAGAACTCAAATAGAACATGGGTCATACTTTCGTTCCACCCATATTCATAAAATAAAGAACAAAAAGAATTATTGGAATATAAATCAAGACATGAATTAAATTAAAAAGATCAAACGAATCAATTCATGAAAATAGACAGAGCTCTTAACCTTAACAATAGAGGTTTAGTTGCTCATGATTGAGAGGGAAAATAAGGATTCAGGTAAAAATGTACTATGTTCTCATCTGATGGCATCAGATCCCTTTTTATAACTAATCCTAATAATTTAAAATCTAATATCTAAAACTAAAAATAATATCTTTTCCTAAAAATAAGATTTGAATTTAAATTTGAATTAATTAACAGATCTTCAGTTGATGGGTGGGGACCACTTGATTTGTCCATTCTGCAGCTTCTAATTTGTGTTTTCTGGGCTGGAAACTGGGTCAAAACAGCCCAGAAACCGCTCCCAGCATCTTTCTGCATTTTTCTGCACATGGCGCATGTCACGCGTACGCGTCAGTCACGCGGACACGTCGCTTGTCTTCTTCGCGAGTCATGCAGACGCGTCGGTCACGCGGATGCGTCGCTGGGCAAATCTTCAAATCACGCGTACACGTCAGTCACAAGTACGTGTCGCCATGGATACTTCCAGATCACGCGCACGCGTCAGGCACGCATGCACGTCGCTCCTTGCAGCCATCTTCTTTGATTCTTGTGCTGCAGAAATTCTGTCAAATTCCACCGAATGCTACCTAAAATAAATAAAATTGCCCAAAACTCAAAATAGCATCCATAGTGGCTAAAATATAATTAATTCTTAATTAAACTCAGCAATTTAAGTGCAAATTCACTAGGAAAAGATAGACAAGATGCTCACGCATCATCTACCTATTGGAAATGAGCAGAGATATGGTGGTGAGTCCATCGAGATTTGCCTTCCAGAGATACATCGGCCAATCCAAGAAATGCTCGCACCTGTAAGACAGAGGTTTCTTACAGAAGTTATCGATACATATATTGGCCAGAAAGAGCCTCACCTGTAAGACAGAGGTTGCTTACTGAGTAACGTCGAGAGCGGGTCGAAATCGACAGATGAGCTCATTACCTGCACTAAGGATAGACATGCATCATGATTGATTGAGCATATTGATGAGCGGATAATTTATATGCTTTTTGGCATTGTTTTTAGTATGTTTTTAGTAGGATTTAGTTAGTTTTTAGTATATTTTTATTAGTTTTTAGTTAAAATTCACTTTTCTGGACTTTACTATGAGTTTGTGTGTTTTTCTGTGATTTCAGGTATTTTCTGGCTGAAATTGAGGGACCTGAGCAAAAATCTGATTCAGAGACTGAAAAGGACTGCAGATGCTGTTGGATTCTGACCTCCCTGCACTCGAAGTGGATTTTTTGGAGCTACAGAAGCCCAATTGGCGCGCTTTCAACGGCGTTGGAAAGTAGACATCCTGGGCTTTCCAGCAATATATGATAGTCCATACTTTGCCCAAGATTTGATGGCCCAAACCGGCGTTCAAAGTCACCTTCAGAATTCCCAACGTTAAACGCCGGAACTGGCACCAAAGTGGGAGTTAAACACCCAAACTGGCACAAAAGCTGGCGTTTAACTCCAAGAAGAGTCTCTACACGAAAATGCTTCATTGCTCAGCCCAAGCACACACCAAGTGGGCCCGGAAGTGGATTTTTATGTCATTTACTCATCTTTGTAATTCTTAAGCTACTAGTTCCCTATAAGTAGGACCTTTTACTATTGTATTTTCATCTTAGTTTTTCTGGTTCCCTCTTTGGGGCCGAAACCAATGATCACTTTTGTTCTTATGTATTTTCAACGGTGGAGTTTCTACACACCATAGATTAAGGTGTGGAGCTCTGCTGTACCTCGAGTATTAATGCAATTACTATTGTTCTTCTATTCAATTCCGCTTGTTCTTGTTCCAAGATATCACTTGTTCTTCAACTTGATGAATGTGATGATCCGTGACACTCATCATCATTCTCACCTATGAACGTGTGACTGACAACCACCTCCGTTCTACCTTAGATTGGGTGAATATCTCTTGGATTCCTGATACACGATGCATGGTTGATCGCCTGACAACCAAGCGCTCGCCTGACAACCGAGCCAGCCATTCCGTGAGATCAGAGTCTTCGTGGTATAGGCTAGAACTGATGGCGGCGTTCAAGAGAATCCGGAAGGTCTAACCTTGTCTGTGGTATTCTGAGTAGGATTCAATGATTGAATGACTGTGACGTGCTTCAAACTCGCGATTGTGGGGCGTTAGTGACAGACGCAAAAGAATCATTGGATTCTATTCCGACATGATCGAGAACCGACAGCTGGATAGCCGTGCCGAGACAGGGTGCGTTGAACATTTCCACTGAGAGGATGGGAGGTAGCCACTGACAACGGTGAAACCCTTGCATAAGCTTGCCATGGAAAGGAGTAAGAAGGATTGGATGAAGACAGTAGGAAAGCAGAGAGACGGAAGGGACAAAGCATCTCCATTCGCTTATCTGAAGTTCTTACCAATGAATTGCATAAGTATCTCTATCTTTATCTTTTATTCATATTTCATCTATAACCATCTGAGTCTGCCTGACTAAGATTTACAAGGTGACCATAGCTTGCTTCATACCAACAATCTCCGTGGGATCGACCCTTACTCGCGTAAGGTTTATTACTTGGACGACCCAGTGCACTTGCTGGTTAGTTGTGCGGAGTTGTGATAAAGAGTTGAGATTGCAATGAGCGTACCATGTTGATGGCGCCATTGATGATCACAATTTTGCACACCAAGTTTTTGGCGCCGTTGCCGGGGATTGTTTTGAGTATGGACAACTGACGGTTCATCTTGTTGCTTAGATTAGGTATTTTTCTTCAGAGTTCTTAAGAATGAATTCTAGTGTTTCAAGGTGATGTTCTTATCATCACCAAAGCTGATTGATTCTCATCAATTTAGCTCTTGAATGCAATGTCCTGCTGAAGCTTGGCTATTCATGTCTAATTCCTTTAGACTGAAGCTTTAGACTAACATTGCATGATTCCTGGAATTCTCGTTAAGAATTTTGATACCTTTATTTTCTTCTTCCACTTAATTTTTGAAAAAAAAAATCCAAAAAAATTACAAAATCATAAAAACCAAAAATATTTTATGTTTTCTTGTTTGAGTCTAGTGTCTTATTTTAAGTTTGGTGTCTTGCATGCATTGTTTATTTGATCTTGGTTCTATTTTCAAGTCAATAATACAGAGAACTGAAGATTCAGTACATGCAACAGAGGAATTATACAGAAAAAGCTGGGCGTTCAAAACGCCCAGTGAAGAAGGTAGACTGGCATTTAAACGCCAGCCAGGGTGCCTGGTTGGGCGTTTAACGCCCAAAAAGGTAGTGCATTGGGCGTTAAACGCCAGAATGTGCACCATTCTGGGCGTTTAACGCCAGGATGGCACAAGAGGGAAGATTCTGTTTTTAATTCAAATTTTTTTTTTCAAAGTTTTCAAGGTTTTTCAAAATCAAATCTTTTTCAAATCATATCTTTTCAATCAAATCTTTTTCAAAATCAATTTCTTTCCTTTTTCAAAGATACTTGCTAATAATTAATGATTTGATTCAACATTTCAAGTATGTTGCCTTTTCTGTTGAGAAAGGTTTAATGTTTGAATCATATCTTTTCTTGTTAGCCAAGTCATTATTTTTTAAAATCAAATCTTTTTAAAATTGTTTTCAAATCATATCATTTCAATCATATCTTTTTAAAACCATAACTTTTCAATCATATCTTTTTAATCACATCTTTTTCAAAGAAGTTTTCAATCATATCTTTTTAAATTCTAATTTCAAAATCTTTTTCAAAAATTACTTGATTTCTTTCCCACTCTTGGTTTTCGAAAATCAATTAAAGTTTTTCAAAATGTTTTTAAAATCTTTTTAACTTAATTTTCGAAATTTCTTCCCCTCTTCTCACATCCTTCTATTTATGGAGTTCCACTCCTCCTCAATGCACAATTCGAGCTCTATCTCACTAAGTTCGAATTCTTCTACCTCTTCCTTCTATTTTTCTTTTTCTCTGACACCTCAAGGAATCTCTATACTGTGACATAGAGGATTCCATATTTTCTTGTTCTTTTCTCTTTTATATGAGCAGGAGCAAAGACAAAAGCATTCTTGTTGAGGCTGACCCTGAACCTGAAAGGACCTTGAAGCGAAAGCTAAGAGAAGCTAAGGCACAACTCTCTGTAGAGGACCTAACGGAAATCTTCAAAGAAGAACCCATGGCAGCCGAAAACAACAACAATGCCAACAATGCAAGGAAGGTGCTGGGTGACTTTACTGCACCTACTCCTGACTTCTATGGGAGAAGCATCTCTATCCCTGCCATTGGAGCAAACAACTTTGAGCTTAAGCCTCAATTAGTTTCTCTAATGCAACAGAATTGCAAGTTCCATGGACTTCCATTGGAAGATCCTCATCAGTTCTTAGCTGAATTTTTGTAAATCTGTGACACTGTAAAGACTAATGGGGTTGACCCTGAGGTCTACAGACTTATGCTATTCCCTTTTGCTGTAAGAGACAGAGCTAGAATATGGTTGGACTCACAACCTAAAGAAAGCCTGAACTCTTGGGAAAAGCTAGTCAATGCCTTCTTGGCAAAGTTCTTTCCACCTCAAAAATTGAGTAATCTTAGAGTGGAAGTCCAAACCTTCAGATAGAAGGAAGGAGAATCCCTCTATGAAGCTTGGGAAAGATACAAACAATTGATCAGAAAGTGTCCCTCTGACATGCTTTCTGAATGGAGCATTATAGGTATTTTCTATGATGGTCTCTCTGAACTATCCAAGATGTCTTTGGATAGCTCTGCTGGAGGATCTCTTCATCTGAAGAAGACGCCTACAGAAGCTCAAGAACTAATTGAGATGGTTGCAAATAACCAATTCATGTACACTTCTGAAAGGAATCCTGTGAACAATGGGACAAGTCAGAAGAAAGGAGTTCTTGAGATTGATACTCTGAATGCCATATTGGCTCAGAACAAAATATTGACTCAGCAAGTCAATTTGATTTCTCAAAGTCTGTCTGGAATGCAAAATGCATCTGGCAGTACTAAGGATGCTTCATCTGAAGAAGAAGCTTATTATCCTGAGAACCCTTCAATGGAAGAGGTGAATTACCTGGGAGAACCCTATGGAAACACCTATAATTCTTCATGGAGAAATCATCCAAATTTCTCATGGAAGGATCAACAGAGACCTCAACAAGGTTTCAACAATAATAATGGTGGAAGAAACAGGTTTAGCAATGGCAAGCCTTTTCCATCATCTTCTCAGCAACAGACAGAGAATTCTAAGCAGAACCACTCTGACTTAGCAACCATGGTCTCTGATCTAATCAAAACCACTCAAAGTTTCATGAATGAAACAAGGTCCTCCATTAGAAATTTGGAGGCACAAGTGGGACAGCTGAGCAAGAAAATTACTGAACTTCCTCCTAGTACTCTTCCAAGCAATACAGAAGAAAATCCAAAAGGAGAGTGCAAGGCCATCAACATGGCCGAATTTGGAGAGGAGGAAGAGGCAGTGAACGCCACTGAGGAAGACCTCAAGGGACGTCCACTGGCCTCCACCAAGTTCCCCAATGAGGAACCATGGGAATCTGAGGCTCAAAATGAGACCATAGAGATTCCATTGGATTTACTTCTGCCATTCATGAGCTCTGATGAGTATTCTTCCTCTGAAGAGGATGAGCATGTCACTGAAGAGCAAGTTGCTAAATACCTTGGAGCAATCATGAAGCTAAATGACAAGTTATTCGGTAATGAGACTTGGGAGGATGAACCCCCTTTGCTCACCAAAGAACTAGATGACTTGTCTAGGCAGAAATTACCTCAAAAGAGACAAGATCCTGGGAAGTTTTCAATACCTTGTACCATAGGCACCATGACCTTCAAGAAGGCTCTGTGTGACTTAGGGTCAAGTGTAAACCTCATGCCTCTCTCTGTAATGGAGAAGCTAGGGATCTTTAAGGTACAAGCTGCAAGAATCTCACTAGAGATGGCAGACAATTCAAAGAAACAAGCTTATGGACTTGTAGAGGATGTTCTGGTAAAGGTTGAAGACCATTACATCCCTGCTGATTTCATAGTCCTAGAGACTGGGAAGTGCATGGATGAATCCATCATCCTTGGCAGACCCTTCCTAGCCACAGCTAAGGCTGTGATTGATGTTGATAGAGGTGAACTGATCATTCAAGTGAATGAAGAATCCTTTGTGTTTAAAGCTCAAGGATATCCCTCTGTCACCATGGAGAGGAAGCATGAAGAGCTTCTCTCAAAGCAGAGTCAAACAGAGCCCCCACAGTCAAACTCTAAGTTTGGTGTTGGGAGGCCACAACCAAACTCTAAGTTTGGTGTTGAACCCCCACATTCAAACTCTAAGTTTGGTGTTGGGAGGTTCCAACATTGCTCTGAGTATCTGTGAGGCTCCATGAGAGCCCTCTGTCAAGCTACTGACATTAAAGAAACGCTTGTTGGGAGGCAACCCAATGTTATATTTTATCTATTTTCCTTTGTTATTTTATGTTTTCTGTAGGTTGATGATCATGAGAAGTCACACAATCAATTGAAAAAGCAAAAACAGAATGAAAAACAGGAAGAAAAATAGCACACCCTGGAGGAAGAACCTACTGGCGTTTAAACGCCAGTAAGGCTAGCAGATGGGCGTTTAACGCCCAGTCTGGCACCATTCTGGGCGTTTAACGCCAGAAAGGGGCACCAGACTGGCGTTAAACGCCAGAAAAGAGCAAGCACTTGGCGTTAAACGCCAGAAATGGGCACCAGCCCGGCGTTTAACGCCAGAATTGGCTCAAAACGCATTTTTGCATGCCATTTGGTGCAGGGATGACTTTTCCTTGACACCTCAGGATCTGTGGACCCCACAGGATCCCCACTAACCCCACCACCCTCTTTTCTTCTTCACCCATTCACCAATCACCTCAATACCTCTTCCCCAAAAACCCTTCACCTATCAAATCCCATCTTTCTCTTCACCACTCACATCCATCCTTCATAAAACCCCACCTACCTCACCATTCAAATTCAAACCACTTTCCCTCCCAATCCCACCCATAATGGCCGAACCACAAAGCCATCTCCCTCTCCTCTATTTCTTCTTCTTCTACTCTCTTCTTTCTTCTTTTGCTCGAGGACGAGCAAACCTTTTAAGTTTGGTGTGGTAAAAGCATTGCTTTTTTGTTTTTCCATAACCATTTATGGCATCTAAGGCCGGAGAAACCTCTAGAAAGAGGAAAGGAAAGGCAAAAGCTTCCACCTCCAAGTCATGGGAGGTGGAGAGATTCATCTCAAGGGTGCATCAAGACCACTTCTATGAAGTTGTGACCATGAAGAAGGGTCAACTTTGATCAAAGGTTGGACCAAGTCCTCATAAACATTTGTGAAGAGGGCGCTCAATGGAAGAGAAACTCAAGAGGGAAGCCGGTTCAACTGAGAAGGCATGACCTCAAGCCCATCACTAAGAACAGGATGGAGCAAACAAGAGATTCCACTCATCATAAAGTCCCTGAGATACCTCAAGGGATGCACTTTCCTCCACAAAACTATTGGGAGCAAATCAACACCTCCCTAGGAGAATTGAGTTCCAACATGGGACAACTAAGGGTGGAGCACCAAGAACACTCCGTTCTCCTCCATGAAATTAGAGAAGATCAAAGAATCATGAGAGAGGAGCAACAAAGAGAAGGAAGAGACATTGAGGAGCTCAAGCACTCCATAAGACCTTCAAGAGGAAGAACAAGCCGCCATCACTGAGGTGGACCCGTTCTTTAATCTCCTTGTTCTTTATTTTCTTGTTTTTCGAATTTTTATGCTTATGTTTATCTATGTTTGTGTCTTATGATCATTAGTGTCTTAGTGTCTATGCCTTAAAGTTATGAATGTCCTATGAATCCATCACCTTTCTTAAATGAAAACTATTTTTATCACAAAAGAACAAGAAGTACAAGATTTCGAATTCATCTTTAAAACTAGCTTAATTAGTTTGATGTGGTGACAATACTTTTTGTTTTCTGAATGTATGCTTGAACAGTGCATATGTCTTTTGAATTTGTTATTCATGAATGTTAAAATTGTTGGCTCTTGAAAGAATGATGAAAAAGGAGACATGTTACTGAGGATCTGAAAAATCATAAAAATGATTCTTGAAGCAAGAAAAAGCAGTGAATTCAAAAAAAAAACGAAAAAAAAAAGAGAGAAATAGAGAAGAGAAAAAAAGAAAGAGCAAGCAGAAGAAGCCAATAGCCCTTTAAACCAAAAGGCAAGGGTAATAAAAAGGATCCAAGGCTTTGAGCATCAGTGGATAGGAGGGCCTACAGGAATAACATCCTGGCCTAAGCGGCTAAACAAAGCTGTCCCTAACCATGTGCTTGTGGCGTGAAGGTGTCAAGTGAAAACTTGAGATTGAGAGGTTAAAGTCGTGATCCAAGGTAAAAAGAGTGTGCTTAAGAACCCTGGACACCTCTAATTAGGGACTCTAGCAAAGCTGAGTCACAATCTGAGAAGGTTCATCCAATTATGTGTCTGTGGCATGTATGTATCCGGTGGTAATACTGGAAAACAGAGTGCTTTGGGCCACGGCCAAGACTCAATAAGTAGCTGTGTTCAAGAATCATCATACTTAACTAGGAGAATCAATAACACTATCTGGATTCTGAGTTCCTAAAGAAGCCAATCATTCTGAATTTCAAAGGATAAAGTGAGATGCCAAAACTGTTCGGAGGCAAAAAGCTACTAGTCCCGCTCATCTAATTTGGAGCTAAGTTTCATTGATAATTTGGAGTCTATAGTATATTCTCTTTTTTTATCTTATTTGATTTTTAGTTGCTTGAGGACAAGCAACAATTTAAGTTTGGTGTTGTGATGAGCGGATAATTTATACGCTTTTTGGCATTGTTTTTAGTATGTTTTTAGTAGGATTTAGTTAGTTTTTAGTATATTTTTATTAGTTTTTAGTTAAAATTCACTTTTCTGGACTTTACTATGAGTTTGTGTGTTTTTCTGTGATTTTAGGTATTTTCTGGCTGAAATTGAGGGACCTGAGCAAAAATCTGATTCAGAGACTGAAAAGGACTGCAGATGCTGTTGGATTCTGACCTCCCTGCACTCGAAGTGGATTTTTTGGAGCTACAGAAGCCCAATTGGCGCGCTCTCAACGGCGTTAGAAAGTGGACATCCTGGGCTTTCCAGCAATATATGATAGTCTATACTTTGCCCAAGATTTGATGGCCCAAACCGGCGTTCAAAGTCACCTTCAGAATTCCCAGCGTTAAACGCCGGAACTGGCACCAAAGTGGGAGTTAAACGCCCAAACTGGCACAAAAGCTGGCGTTTAACTCCAAGAAGAGTCTCTATACGAAAATGCTTCATTGCTCAGCCCAAGCACACACCAAGTGGGCCCGGAAGTGGATTTTTATGTCATTTACTCATCTTTGTAATTCTTAAGCTACTAGTTCCCTATAAGTAGGACCTTTTACTATTGTATTTTCATCTTGGTTTTTCTGGTTCCCTCTCTGGGGCCGAAACCAATGATCACTTTTGTTCTTATGTATTTTCAATGGTGGAGTTTCTACACACCATAGATTAAGGTGTGGAGCTCTGCTGTACCTCGAGTATTAATGCAATTACTATTGTTCTTCTATTCAATTCCGCTTGTTCTTGTTCCAAGATATCACTTGTTCTTCAACTTAATGAATGTGATGATCCGTGACACTCATCATCATTCTCACCTATGAACGTGTGACTGACAACCACCTCCGTTCTACCTTAGATTGGGTGAATATCTCTTGGATTCCTGATACACGATGCATGGTTGATCGCCTGACAACCGAGCGCTCGCCTGACAACCGAGCCAGTCATTCCGTGAGATCAGAGTCTTCGTGGTATAGGCTAGAACTGATGGCGGCATTCAAGAGAATCCGGAAGGTCTAACCTTGTCTGTGGTATTCTGAGTAGGATTCAATGATTGAATGACTGTGACGTGCTTCAAACTCGCGATTGTGGGGCGTTAGTGACAGACGCAAAAGAATCACTGGATTCTATTCCGACATGATCGAGAACCGACAGCTGGATAGCCGTGCCGTGACAGGGTGCGTTGAACATTTCCACTGAGAGGATGGGAGGTAGCCACTGACAACGGTGAAACCCTTGCATAAGCTTGCCATGGAAAGGAGTAAGAAGGATTGGATGAAGGCAGTAGGAAAGCAGAGAGACGGAAGGGACAAAGCATCTCCATTCGCTTATCTGAAGTTCTTACCAATGAATTGCATAAGTATCTCTATCTTTATCTTTTATTCATATTTCATCTATAACCATCTGAGTCTGCCTGACTAAGATTTACAAGGTGACCATAGCTTGCTTCATACCAACAATCTCCGTGGGATCGACCCTTACTCGCGTAAGGTTTATTACTTGGACGACCCAGTGCACTTGCTTGTTAGTTGTGCGGAGTTGTGATAAAGAGTTGAGATTGCAATGAGCGTACCATGTTGATGGCGCCATTGATGATCACAATTTCGCACACCACATATCTTCAATGAATTCTCTTTTTTGTGATTGTGTATGTGTTGTGTTTGTTTTCTCTTTATGTTCTTTAGTTATTGTGTTTGATGCCTGATTTGGTTGTTGCTGCTGACTGGGTACAGTATTAAAACGAACTTAATTAACCACCCCGATCCTACTAAGAACTCCCCAGTTCTTACCCCTGCTCTTCCCCCTTCAGATGGAAACAGGAACTCTAGTTAAGATTACCCCTATATTATATATATATATATATATATATATATATATATATATATATATATATACGAGGACCCAACAAAGGATACGAAGGTGATAGAGAACTCATCTTTTGGCTGCAATGATCAATCAGAGATAGTAAGAGTTGGTAGCGTATTTTGGGTGGGCCTACAGTGTAGCATAGACATTTTGGTTTAGTCTTTCACTTTTGGATCGATCCACCAAGAGATTAGGAGCTGTAGATACTGGTTAGACTTGTTTCAGGTGCCAGCATAGGGGCTTTCTATATGGACCAGGGCCCGCAGCATTTACTATGTATATAGTAGCAGGATATGAAGAATTGTACGCTAACTCATGCGATATATGGTAGTTCCTTTATTTGTATGTATGATCTATGCAATATGTTATGTTGATATATGATATTGGCCTTGTGTATATTTTATTTAATTCCCTATTATGGATTGTGTATGTTTAATTAGCTGTCCTCGCAAATCTTTTTATAAAATAAAAATTTTTCTCCAAAAATTCGATTTGTGCGCTAATATGATTACAGGCTTAATAATAAATATTTAGTTAGCTATTAGGTGAACAAGTTGGTGACACTTAGTTTCCAGTATGATCATGATGTACATGGAATTGGGTCGTTACAATTTGGTATTAGAGCAATTCGTTCCTATTAAAGCCTGGGAAAATGGACTAAATCATGCTTCATTGCATTCGCTGAGTTATGTTTCATGCATATAGGATATCCTTGTGATATAGATTGCATGACTGTTGCTACGTTTCCATTTTAGAGACTATTCACACTTTGTCTGAAATGTTAAGACTTATCACCTTAATATTGTATGTTGGGTGTGAACAGAATCTTGATGACTGTACGGGGATGAGAATGTGGTAGGCATGGTGAGAATCCTGTAGAGGAACCGACGAGGGGTGCGGATGCTTTTATAGCTGCAATGAACACCATGGTAGAGGTTGTGCATGAAACAGAAATTACTGCAATGCGAGTGATGATTAGATTTTTGACAGTTTAGAATTTCACTAATGAAATCTCGTTGCAAGTATAGTTTCTAAACCAAGCAATAATCCTTTCATACAAAAAGTTGTTTGTCACAAGTGCAAACTCCTATATTTATAAATCGAAGTATTCGAACCTCGGGTCGTTCTCCCTAGGAATTACAATAAAGTGTCTTGTTATTGGTTAGAAATATGTTTTGGGGTTTTGGATAACAAGCATGAAAGTAAATGGCAATGAAAATAAACTAACAACTATAAAAGGCTCTTGGCAAGGTATGAAAATTAGAAGTCCTATCCTAGTTATCCTTCTCAATTGTGATGAGAATTGTTCATTGCTACCACTTAGTTAACCCTTACTAAATAAAGGAAAGTCAAGTGGATGAATTGACTTGAGCCACAAGTCCTAGCCAACTCCCAAGGAAAGACTAGCTTTAGTGCACTCCAAACTAATTAGCAATCTCTCCAATTACCAATCAACAAAGGAATTAGATAACTCAAGTGTCACTAATTACTCTACCTAGGCCAAGAGGAACAAAATCTAACTAATAGCTATAAGAGACATTTCATCAAACACATAGAGTGCAATATAAGTAAACACATGAATTTGCAAGAATTAAAGAGAGATCTAAATACAAAGGCAAGAGGTCCACAATAGAAAACCAAATCAATCATGAAACAACAAAGAACTTACCAATTGCATTGAAGGAGAAATGTAGATCTACAAAAGAGAATTCACAAACTACAAACAAAGGAATTACATTAGAAGAAGAATTCTACAGCTACAATAGAGGAGAGGAACGAAAATTGAAAGAGAGAAGAAGAAGAAATAGATTTAGATCTAAGAACTAACCTAATCCTAATTCTAAAGAGAAGAGAGAGCTTCTCTCTCTAGAAACTAACTAAAAGCTAAACTAAGCTAAAACTAAACTAATGGTAACTAACATATTCAATACTTGTGTTTCCCCTTCAGTCCTTGGGTTAAATAGCATTAGAAATAGATGGATTGGGCCCACAAGGCTTCTAAAATCGCTGGCCACGAGTTTCTCTTTAAAAATCATGTGTGGACATCGACGCGTATGCGTACAGTGCGTGTACGCGTCCCTATACGTGTAGCACTATGGCAAATTTTATATCGTTGCGAAGCCCCGGATGTTAGCTTTCCAACCCAACTAGAACCGCATCATTTGGATCTCTGTGGCTCAAGTTATGGTCGTTTAAGTGTGAAGAGGTCGGGCTTGACAGCTTTCCGATTTCTTCATTTCTTCATGAGTTCTCCAACTTTACATGCTTTTTCTTCATTCCCTTGATCCAATCTTTGCCGCCTAAATCTGAAATCACTTAACAAATATATCAAGGCATCTAATGGAATCAAAGGTAAATTAAATTTAGCTATTTTAAGACGTAAAAAGCATGTTTTCACTCTTAAGCACAATTAAAGGAGAATATACAAAACCATGCTATTTCATTGAATAAATGTGATAAAATCCCCAAAAATCAATACAAGATAAACCCTACAAATAGGGTTGATCAACCTCCCCACACTTAAACCAAGCATGTCCTCATGCTTAAACCAAGAGAAAGCGAAGGGCATCAACATTTATTCAATGGAAACTAACTAAATGCAATCTACCTACATGCAACTATCTAAATGAATGCAATTGCTTGGTCAAAATAAATCAATTTCCAAGAAGCATATATGCATAAGGCCTAGGACTAGCAAGTATAATCCACAATTGAATTGAGTTATTAAATTTTTTTACAAACTTGCATGAAAAGTGATGATTATAGGTGGAAACATGTAATCGAGCATCGAACCCTCACCGGATGTGTTTGCACTCTATTCGCTCGGTGTTTGGGGTTGATTCTCTCAATTCTCCTCTATTTCATGCTTTCTAAGATTTGTTCTTCTTCTAACAATCAACATATATTTCATGCATGCATACATCTATCATGAGGTCTTTTCTTTAGGTTGTAATGGGGCTAGGGTCAAGGTAGGATGCATATATGGTTAAGTGAGCTTGGAATTTGAATCTTTGATAAGCTTAGACTTCCCACCTAACCTATATAATGACTTATACAATTAAGTACTAATCTAACTACCCATTCCTCACTTTTTCACATACTCATGTATTTTCTTTTCGCTTTACAACACATATGCATTGATCTTTATTGGACTTTACTTTGGGGAATGTTGTCCTCTTTTTATTTCTTTCTTTTTCTTTGTTTCTTTCTTTTTCTATATTTTTTTTCTTTTCCATATTGTTTTTCTTTTTTTTCCTTTTTCTTTTGTTTTTCTCATTTTTCTTTTTTTCTTTCTATGTACAAGAACATCAATGCATAAGGTTTTACATTTGATCAATACATGAGTATGTACCCAATTCCCAATATTTTTCAATAACAATACAAAATACACCCCTTTTTCCCAACTAATGTCCCAAGTTTTCCCACTCTTGAATGATGCTCACACACACTAGCCTAAGCTAATCAAAGATCCAAATAAGGACATTTATTGTTTTCCGCTTTAGGCTTGTAATGTGCTAAATTAAGAACAAGTGGGTTAATCGTAGGCGCAAATTGGCTAACAATGGAAGATAAAAGGTAAGGCTATTTGGATAAGTGAGCTAATGAAATGATGGCCTCAATCATATAAATGCATGAATACACAAAATAATGGAAATAGAGAATTAAACAAATCAAAGATCACAATCATAGAAAGAGAATAATGCACACAAGAAGGAAAATAAGTGGTTATAAGATGTAACCACACCATTAGGCTCAAATCTCACAAGCTTGTGTTCTTAGCTCAAAAATATGATCCACAAGATATATATAATTCAAGCAAGTTCTATGAAAAGTTTTCACTCAAATCAATTGGTGCCCTATAGATAGAATTCTTGAAAATTTTCATTATTTTGACTAAGCTTATTGTGTATATATATGCAAAAATAAGAAAATGCACGTAAAAATCCTAAAAACCTAAAATGAAATGTAAAAGTGTTGGAATTAGAAATTTGTCACCCAAAATCGCCGATCGGTCGGACGACCTCCCCACACTTAAAACTTTGCACCGTCCTCGGTGCATTGAAAGATGAGCAAGGGGGTATGGCGACTTTCCGGATTGCTGTGTGTTCTTAGTCTTGCTTCCATGTTTGCTTGTGGTGCATTCATCATAAAAAAAAACAAAAATATAACACCATAAGATGAGAAGATATAAAATCAAGGAAGCATACATTGTTGGAATGAGGTAAATCACTAGAAATGAGTGAGTGAATTAGTGTGACATTAATGACAAATAAGTGTGTGAATTCTAAATTGTGCGGTTTAGAACACACATTAGCATAAAAGGGCGATGTCACAAAAGAAGCATGCACTTCACTTATCCTAGTATGCTTGAGATGCTTTAAGTAAACTTGTAATGTAAAACAAGCATTAAAGAAGCATGAAAGCATTCAAGTCAAACACATATGGATGCATATAATCATAACATAAGGCATTAAGGTAAATGCACAACGTCATCCATCAAGAGGTCGCCTAATCACAGAATAAGGCTCAAATCACATGGTGGCCAAATCATGTAATTCAAGAAGAGTTACAAGTTCGAAGGCAATTCTCATCACTTGGTATTTTTCAAAAGGTAAGCATAAAAAAACTCAAAACCAAGTAACAAAATATAACCTCAATCATAGAATCCAACAAAGATTATAAACATAATGATGTTAAGATAACATCTCTTTTTAATACTCAGCAACAATTAATGGCAAACAAAAATAACTGTAAAACCCGGTTAATTAATGGCTAATTAACCCATAAATGAGAATTTATTCTAGAAAGCCTAAAATGTGATTTTTATGGCTAAATGTGATAGAGGAGACTGAGACGAGAATTTTGGTACCAATTTTATAGAATTCGGACTAAGATTGGATCGAACGGGCCAAACCGGGCCAACCGGACCCAAAGTGGGCCCTTGACCCAACATAACTTAACCAAAACCCTAGTTTTCAGCACTCTCTCTCCTCACACAACACCAAACACGCTGAAATGGAGGCCATGGAGGGAAGAACTCTCTCTCAAGTTCTTTCTCTCACTTGATCTTCAAACCACCATAACTTTTGATCTAGAGCTCCGATTGCCGCTCCGTTTGCGGCCACGCGTTCACCGCGAAAAGCTCTACAGAACCCATACAATTAATCTTGAGGTAAGCCACAAGTTTCTGTTCGAAATTTCAGCCCTTATTTTCGAGTTTCATGGGTAAAATGTTGAGATTTTGGGATTCTTTGATGTTATAGGACCCAACTCTCTTGAAGGAGAAGGTTAATCTTGTCTCCTTGGACCTTGGGCGTGGTAAGATTCTCAACCCTAATGTATTTTGTTGTTTTATGATATTTGGGTTTTGAGATGTTGTGTATGGGTATGATGGTTGTGGTTTAGGTTGTGTATATGTGAATATTGGAGTTTGATTGGTGACTTTGAAAAGCTTGGAAAGGGTTTGGTGGTGAAAAATCTGTTCTTGGAGGTGTTGAGGCCTTGAGAGCTTGTGGATAAGTGGTTTGGAAGTGCTCTGGTGGAGCTTGGGAAAATCGGCTAAGGTATGGTTTCGGTTTCCCGTATCTAATATGTAATGTGATAGGAAATACTTAGGCTAGAGGCCCTAAGATAGGCATTGAATTGTTGATGTTGTTGAATGATTGAGATATATGATGTGGTCATATATGTGATGATAATTATTGATGCCTTGGTAGTATGATGTATGAGAAATATGCATGTTGTGATATATGCTTGATGAGTGGTTATGGTTGAATTGTGGGTTGAACCATGTTGATGGTGAGTATGATGTTGATTGTGTACAATAATGATTTATTGGAATTGGTGTTGTTGAGAATTGGCATGAGGAATAGTTTATGATATGTCAATATGTTTGAATTTGAGCCACTTGGGTGAAGTGGGTTAAAAGGATGAGATAGTGATTTTGGTAATTGGTGGTAATGTGTCAATGTGTGAGTTGAGGAGGCTTGAGGTTGAATTTGATACATTTTGATTGATTTCAAAGAAAGGGGATGAAATTGGCATGTTTTGATTGATTTTGAAAAGAGTTAAAAATGGTTTGTTTTGAAAATGGCATATTGTGGTTTTGTATGAAAATATGATTTTTGGGCATACTTTGACGGGACATAACTTGGACCACGGATCTCCGTTTTGTACCAAATCTGTTTAGAAATGAAATTGGATCCGGGGTGTCCATGCCGTTCGAAGAACGGGTGAAAAACGATTTAAAATGAGGAAGTTATGTCCGTTGGAAGATTGGGGTTTAAATCTGTGAAATTCTGCAGCTTTTAACTTAGAAAATTTTTAGCAGAATGACCCCTTGCGCGTGGGCGCACCTGGCGCGTACGCGCCGATCTTCCGAGAAGTGCCATCCACGCGTGCGCGTGATGTGCGCGGGCGCGCCGATTGTGCTGCACCCAATGCCCAGCCATTTTACAGAGAGTTATGCCAGAACTGTGCCAGTGTTGTGCCTGGGGCACGAGAACACCCGCGCGTACGCGTGGTTGACGCGTGCGCGTCGATTGGCAAAATCTTAAGCCACGCGTTAGCGTGCATGACGCTTGCGCGTCGATGAGTGTTTGAGGCCATCCGCGCGTGCGCATGGAGTGCGCGTACGCGTGGACCTGTTTTCATCCCAAAGTTGATTTTTGAGTTTTAAAAGCCAAATCTCATACTTCTAAGCCTCCGATCTCACCATTTATGTCTTAAATCACTATGGCATGCCTAGCTATAAAAAGGGGCTAGTGAATGAGGTAACTTGCGAGTGAAGCAAGGGAAATATGAATGATCAATGAGGATCAAGATGATTATGTGAGATGCGGAGGATGGTGGTGGAAGTGCTTGTTATGCCATTGGCCGAAGGGCCGTGATTATTTGTGAATTGGCTGGTTCTGGATTAAACCATGAGCCGGAATAGCTGTGTATGCTATGAATATTGGCTGGTTATGGATTTAACCGTGAGCCGGAATGGCTGATATGGATGTTGATCCATGGATGAGGATTCATGCATGTTTATGCTGAATTGTTGATAATTGTGATTTGCACTTCCACTATCAGAGATACGAGTTTCCCTGGGTAGTAGCAGTGGCTAGCCACCACATGCTCCAGGTGGAGACTTGACACTCTGTTGACCCTATGTCGTAAGTGTGGCCGGGCACTGTGAAAGACCCGGATGAGCTCGCCCCCGAAATATTCACCAGTGAGGGTGATGGATATGGATCATGTTTATGATCAAGTTTATAACGAGTATAACTCGAGTTGGGGATGCGCGACAGAGGGACAGTCCAATGGTTAGTGACCAGGACTTGTCGGGTTGGCTCTATAACCGACAAGATGATATCATCGGCCACTAGGGACAGGCATTCATCATATGCATACTATGTGAATTGTTTGAGATTGCCTATTTGACTGCATATTACTTGCTAATTGTCTAAATGTCTTAACTGCTCCTATTTGTATATTCTTTGTCTGATATAATTGTGTTTGCTATAATATACTCCTGCTGGTGGTTGGGAGGTTTGAAGGAATTGGAAAGGGAAGTATTAGTTAGACTGAAGAATCTTTAGTCAGATGCCCTTATACGGTTTAGCTTGTTTATAACCTTGATATTATCTGGAGGAAGTTCTAGGATTGCCTTTGGCTTTCCTCTATTATTATGTATTATATATGTGGAAGCTGTTACCATGCTGGGGACCTCTGGTTCTCACCCATGCGGATTTTGTGGTTTTCAGATGCAGGACGTGAGGTTTCCCGCTGAGGCATGCTGGAGACTTCTAGATTTGCGAAGATCCTTTGTTCTCGGGACTATGTTTTGGTTTATATATTTTGCTTAGATACTTTTACCTCCACTAAATAATACAAACTGTGATGACTCCTCTTATGGGAGATTTTTGGAGAATAGGTTTTATGTATTTGTGTCCCTTTGGGTTTCCTTTGGGGTTTTCCTTATTTTATCATATGTATATATTGCTATGCTCGGACCGGCTATCTTCGCATTCGGATCTTGAGTCTTGATATTCCTGTTTTTGACACTCCTTTGTATATATATAATCTCGCGTTGGATTATCCTTGTTCGTTACGTTATCGATCGGAGTGTTGCGCTTTTAAGTTGCGATGGTTTTTGTTTACCCCTTTTTCTACAAAGGCTCCTAGTTATAATCAATCATTCATACTACTATGCGTACTAAATTTTTATTTTAGAGGTCGTAATACCTTGCCATCTCTGAATTATGACTTAAGCATAAGACTCTGTATGGTAGGGTGTTACATTATGGTATCAGAGCAGTTCGTTCCTGTAGAGCCTGAGGGATGGACTGACTATGCTTCTGTGCATTCTTTGTATGTGTGTTATGTGCTATTAGTATATCTGCTTGATATAATTGGCATACACGTTCATGAGCATGCATTTGGGACTTTGAAGCACTAGACTTCCGATATTGAGACTGATCAACTTAATATCGATTGTTGGGTGTGTATAGGAACCAAATGGCGCCTCGTGGACGCGGTAGAGGTAGTGCGAGAGGTCGTACGAATGCTCGTGCACCGGAGAATAACCCTAATGACCCGGTGAACTTTATGGCTGCGTTGGAGAACATGGCTGCTGCTATGCAAGCCACTGCTGAGGCTCTTGGTCAACAGATGAACAACCATGGTAATGATGGAGGTGGAGTTCAGGGCCCGATGACACTGGCAAACTTTTTGAAAGTTAATCCGCCTAAGTTCAAGGGAACTACTAGCCCGACTGAGGCTGATACATGGTTTCAGGCTATAGAGCGAGCACTGCAAGCACAAGTGGTACCTGAAGGACAGCGTGTCGAGTTTGCTACCTATATGCTCATAGGTGAAGCATCGCATTGGTGGCAAGGTATCCGACGTCTTCTACAGCAGGGTGATGACTATATCACCTGGAATGTCTTTCAAGAAGAGTTCTATAAGAAGTACTTTCCGACTTCTGCTAGGACGGCTAAGGAACTTGAATTGTTACAGCTGAAGCAGGGTACTATGTCCATATCAGAGTATACTGACAAGTTTGAGGAGCTGTTCAGGTTCTCTCGTATGTGCCAAGGGACTCCGGTGGAATATGAGGAATGGAAGTGTGTTAAGTATGAAGGAGGACTCCGGAGTGATATCTTCAGTTCAGTGGGACCAAAGGAGATTAGGACTTTCTCCGAATTAGTGAACAAGTGTAGGGTTGCTGAGGAGTGTGTGAAAAGGGCAACCGCTGAGAAAGGGAGTCACAAAGGTTCATTTCCACAGAACTGAGGGAAGAGCTTTGCACCTAGGGGTCCGTCTTTCAAGAGGGGAGGCTCTTTCAGGAGGCCCAACAACAACAACTCCCAAGGAAAGAAGTTTGGGAAGCAGCCTCAGAATGATCAAGCTTGTGCTAGGTGTGGAAGTCACCATCCGGGAGCACCATGCAAGGCCGGATGGGGTTTGTGCTACAATTGTGGAAAGGCGGGGCATAAAGCCGCAAGTTGTCCGGAGAGGCAGAAACAAGGTGCTGGGAAGGCACAACAGACTGGTCGGGTGTTCACCACTTCACCTATAGGTGCTGAGGGATCTGAGACACTCATTCGAGGTAACTGTGAATTAGCTGGTCAAACTTTAAATGCTTTATTTGATTCGGGAGCATCACATTCATTCATTGCATTTGAGAAAGCCCATGAGTTAGGGTTGAAGATTGTAACTTTAGGTTATGATCTAAGAGTGTACAATGCTACCCATGAAGCCACGGTAACTAGGCTAGGATGCCCAGAAGTTTCCTTTAGGTTCAAGCAGCATGATTTTGTTCATAATTTAATCTGCTTACCGATGGTCGGTCTTGATCTTATCTTGGGATTGGACTGGTTATCTAAGAACCATGTTCTGCTTGATTGTTCTACAAAGTCGGTGTACTTTATGCCGGAAGATACAGAAGGGCCGGTCGTGGTGAATAATTATTACTTGAATTCGATGATGGTGAACTGTTCTGGAACCGAATGTCAGGGTATCATGTTGCTAACCGCGGGTGTTTCGGGTGATGATCAAAGGTTGGAGCAGATTCCGGTTGTGTGTGAGTTTCCGGAAGTGTTTCCCGATGACATTGATGAGTTTCCACCTAATCGAGAGGTTGAGTTTGCTATTGAGTTGGTGCCCGGGGCGGGACCAATCTCAAGTGCTCCTTATAGGATGTCACCGTTAGAGATGAACGAGCTAAAGTCTCAGTTAGAGGATTTGTTGGGAAAGAATTTCATACGACCAATTGTCTCTCCGTGGGGTGCTCCAGTGTTACTGGTGAAGAAGAAGGATGGGAGTATGCGGCTCTGTGTGAATTACAGGCAGCTGAACAAGGTTACAATAAAGAACAAGTACCCATTGCCGAGAATTGATGATCTCATGGATCAGTTACAAGGAGCTGGAGTTTTCTCTAAGATTGATTTGCGATCCGGTTATCACCAGATAAGGGTGAGGGGTGAGGATATCCCTAAGACCGCTTTCAGAACTCGTTATGGTCATTACGAGTACACTGTGATGTCCTTTGGGTTGACGAACGCTCCTGCGGTATTCATGGATTACATGAATAGAGTCTTCCGTCCGTTTCTGGATAAATTCGTTGTTGTCTTCATTGATGACATACTGATTTATTCCAAGACTGAAGAAGAGCATGCGGAACACTTGAGGACCGTGTTGCAGATTCTAAAGGAGAAGAAACTTTATGCAAAACTGTCTAAGTGTGAGTTTTGGAAGAGTGAGGTGAAGTTTTTGGGCCATGTGGTGAGTAAGAAGGGAATAGCAGTAGATCCAACTAAGGTGGAGGCGGTGATGGATTGGAAACAACCAACCACCATAACAGAGATAACGAGTTTTCTGGGTTTAGCTGGCTATTACAGAAGGTTTATCAAGGGCTTTTCACAGATAGCGTTACCAATGACAAAGTTAACCCGCAAAGACACTCCGTTTGTTTGGACTCCTGAGTGCGAGGAGAGCTTTCAGACATTGAAGAAAAAGTTGACTACTGCACCTGTGTTAGTGTTACCCGAGCCGAATGAGCCATTTGAGGTGTATTGTGATGCCTCATTAAAGGGTTTTGGGTGCGTGCTGATGCAGCATCGTAATGTGGTGGCGTATGCCTCACGACAGTTGAGACCTCATGAAGTTAGTTACCCTACGCACGATTTGGAACTCACTGCGGTTGTGTTTGCCTTGAAGGTGTGGAGGCATTATCTCTATGGGGTTAAGTTCCAAGTTTTCTCTGATCATAAGAGCTTGAAGTACCTCTTTGATCAGAAAGAGCTTAATATGAGGCAGAGAAGGTGGATGGAATTGTTGAAGGATTACGACTTCGAGTTGCATTACCATCCGGGAAAGGCGAACGTAGTGGCAGATGCGTTAAGTCGGAAGTCATTATATGCGGCTTGGATGATGCTTCAAGAGGAGAAGTTGCTCAAGGGATTCGAGAGTCTTAAAATTGGTGCTCGAGAAGTATCTGGAACTTTGTGTTTGAGCAGATTAGAAATCTCAAGTGACTTTAAGTCCGAACTCCTGAAGGCTCATCAAAATGATGAAGCGTTATGGAAGGTGTTACCGGCCATTGAGCAAGGAAAACAGTGGAGAGTGTCGGAAGAAAAAGATGGGTTATGGAGATTCAAGGGTAGAATCATTGTGCCGGATGTTGGCACTTTGAGGCAAGATATCTTAAAGGAGGCACACAAAAGCGGATTCTCCATTCACCCGGGAAGTACTAAGATGTACCATGATTTAAAGGCGATGTTTTGGTGGCCGGGTATGAAGAATGATGTGGCGGAGTATGTTTCAAAGTGCTTAACTTGTCAAAAGGTAAAGATTGAACATCAACGACCTTCCGGTATGTTGCAACCTTTAGAGATTCCACAATGGAAGTGGGAAAGTATTGCAATGGACTTTGTGTCAGGATTGCCAAGGACTAGGGCTGGTTTTGATGCTATCTGGGTGATTGTGGACCGACTGACAAAGTCAGCTCACTTTTTGCCCATTCGTATGACTTACACCCTTGAGGAGCTAGCACGGTTATACATAAAGGAGATTGTGAGATTTCATGGTGTACCTGCTACTATAATCTCTGATAGAGATCCTCGTTTCACTTCAAGGTTTTGGGGTGCATTTCAGAAGGCTTTTGGAACCCGATTAAGCTTGAGCACGGCTTACCATCCTCAAACAGATGGTCAATCTGAGAGGACGATCCAAACACTAGAGGACATGTTGAGAGCTTGTGTTTTGGACCAACCGGCGAGTTGGGATCGGTATATGCCATTAGTGGAGTTTGCATACAATAATAGTTATCATGCGAGCACTGGAATGGCTCCGTATGAGGCCTTGTATGGGAGGAAATGTCAATCTCCGCTATGTTGGTATGAAGCTGGAGAGAAAAGCTTGTTGGGGCCAGAAATGATAGCTGAGACCACTGAGCAAGTCAAGAAAATCCGTGATAGGATGCTTACGGCGCAGAGTCGTCAAAAGAGTTACGCCGATCAGAGGCGAAAGCCCTTAGAATTTGAGGAAGGAGACCATGTTTTCCTTAAGGTTACTCCGACCACGGGAGTAGGTAGGGCGATTAAAGCAAAGAAGTTGAATCCTCGATACATTGGTCCATTTCGAATCCTGAAGAGGATTGGACTGGTGGCGTATCGGATGGCTCTACCACCTCATCTTTCGAACCTGCACGACGTGTTTCACGTGTCGCAGCTTCGGAAGTACACTCCTGATGCTAGCCATGTGTTAGAACCTGAGTCGGTTCAGTTAAGGGAAGATTTGACGCTTCCAGTGGCTCCGGCCAGAATTGATGATACTAGTATCAAACGGTTGCGTGGAAAAGAGGTTTCTTTAGTGAAAGTGGCTTGGAGTCGAGGCGGTGTTGAGGAACACACTTGGGAACTTGAGTCGGAGATGCGAACAGACTATCCGCATTTATTCTCAGGTAATTTCATTTGAATTTTGTGGGCGAAATTCCCAATTAGGTGGGTAGAATGTAAAACCCAGTTAATTAACGGCTAATTAACCCATAAATGAGAATTTATTCTAGAAAACCTAAAATGTGATTTTTATGGCTAAATGTGATAGAGGAGACTGAGACGAGAATTTTGGTACCAATTTTATAGAATTCGGACTAAGATTGGACCGAACGGGCCAAACCGGGCCAACCGGACCCAAAGTGGGCCCTTGGCCCAACATAACTTAACCAAAACCCTAGTTTTCAGCACTCTCTCTCCTCACACAACACCAAACACGCTGAAATGGAGGCCATGGAGGGAAGAACTCTCTCTCAAGTTCTTTCTCTCACTTGATCTTCAAACCACCATAACTTTTGATCTAGAGCTCCGATTGCCGCTCCGTTTACGGCCACGCGTTCACCGCAGAAAGCTCTACAGAACCCATACAATTAATCTTGAGGTAAGCCACAAGTTTCTGTTCGAAATTTCAGCCCTTATTTTCGAGTTTCATGGGTAAAATATTGAGATTTTGGGGTTCTTTGATGTTATAGGACCCAACTCTCTTGAAGGAGAAGGTTAATCTTGTCTCCTTAGACCTTGGGTGTGGTAAGATTCTCAACCCTAGTGTATTTTGTTGTTTTATGATGTTTGGGTTTTGAGATGTTGTGTGTGGGTATGATGGTTGTGGTTTAGGTTGTGTATATGTGAATATTGGAGTTTGATTGGTGACTTTGAAAAGCTTGGAAAGGGTTTGGTGGTGAAAAATCCGTTCTTGGAGGTGTTGAGGCCTTGAGAGCTTGTGGATAAGTGGTTTGGAAGTGCTCCGGTGGAACTTGGGAAAATCGGCTAAGGTATGGTTTCGGTTTCCCGTATCTAATATGTAATGTGGTAGGAAATACTTAGGCTAGAGGCCCTAAGATAGGCATTGAATTGTTGATGTTGTTGAATGATTGAGATATATGATGTGGTCATATATGTGATGATAATTATTGATGCCTTGGTAGTATGATGTATGAGAAATATGCATGTTGTGATATATGCTTGATGAGTGGTTATGGTTGAATTGTGGGTTGAACCATGTTGATGGTGAGTATGATGTTGATTGTGTACAATAATGATTTATTGGAATTGGTGTTGTTGAGAATTGGCATGAGGAATAGTTTATGATATGTCAATATGTTTGAATTTGAGCCACTTGGGTGAAGTGGGTTAAAAGGATGAGATAGTGATTTTGGTAATTGGTGGTAATGTGTCAATGTGTGAGTTGAGGAGGCTTGAGGTTGAATTTGATACATTTTGATTGATTTCAAAGAAAGGGGATGAAATTGGCATGTTTTGATTGATTTTGAAAAGAGTTGAAAATGGTTTGTTTTGAAAATGGCATATTGTGGTTTTGTATGAAAATATGATTTTTGGGCATACTTTGACGGGACATAACTTGGACCACGGATCTCCGTTTTGTACCAAATCTGTTTAGAAATGAAATTGGATCCGGGGTGTCCATGCCGTTCGAAGAACGGGTGAAAAACGATTTAAAATGAGGAAGTTATGTCCGTTGGAAGATTGGGGTTTAAATCTGTGAAATTCTGCAGCTTTTAACTTAGAAAATTTTTAGCAGAATGACCCCTTGCGCGTGGGCGCACCTGGCGCGTACGCGCCGATCTTCCGAGAAGTGCCATCCACGCGTGCGCGTGATGTGCGCGGGCGCGCCGATTGTGCTGCACCCAATGCCCAGCCATTTTACAGAGAGTTATGCCAGAACTGTGCCAGTGTTGTGCCTGGGGCACGAGAACACCCGCGCGTACGCGTGGTTGACGCGTGCGCGTCGATTGGAAAAATCTTAAGCCACGCGTTAGCGTGCATGACGCTTGCACGTCGATAAGTGTTTGAGGCCATCCGCGCGTGCGCGTGGAGTGCGCGTATGCGTGGACCTGTTTTCATCCCAAAGTTGATTTTTGAGTTTTAAAAGCCAAATCTCATACTTCTAAGCCTCCGATCTCACCATTTATGTCTTAAATCACTATGGCATGCCTAGCTATAAAAAGAGGCTAGTGAATGAGGTAACTTGCGAGTGAAGCAAGGGAAATATGAATGATCAATGAGGATCAAGATGATTATGTGAGATGCGGAGGATGGTGGTGGAAGTGCTTGTTATGCCATTGGCCGAAGGGCCGTGATTATTTGTGAATTGGCTGGTTCTGGATTGAACCATGAGCCGGAATAGCTGTGTATGCTATGAATATTGGCTGGTTATGGATTTAACCGTGTGCCGGAATGGCTGATATGGATGTTGATCCATGGATGAGGATTCATGCATGTTTATGCTGAATTGTTGATAATTGTGATTTGCACTTCCACTATCAGAGATACGAGTTTCCCTGGGTAGTAGCAGTGGCTAGCCACCACATGCTCCAGGTGGAGACTTGATACTCTGTTGACCTTATGTCGTAAGTGTGGCCGGGCAGTGTGAAAGACCCGGATGAGCTCGCCCCCGAAATATTCACCAGTGAGGGTGATGGATATGGATCATGTTTATGATCAAGTTTATAACGAGTATAACTCGAGTTGGGGATGCGCGACAGAGGGACAGTCCAATGGTTAGCGACCAGGACTTGTCGGGTTGGCTCTATAACCGACAAGATGATATCATCGGCCACTAGGGACAGGCATTCATCATATGCATACTATGTGAATTGTTTGAGATTGCCTATTTGACTGCATATTACTTGCTAATTGTCTAAATGTCTTAATTGCTCCTATTTGTATATTCTTTGTCTGATATAATTGTGTTTGCTATAATATACTCCTGCTGGTGGTTGGGAGGTTTGAAGGAATTGGAAAGGGAAGTATTAGTTAGACTGAAGAATCTTTAGTCAGATGCCCTTATACGGTTTAGCTTGTTTATAACCTTGATATTATCTGGAGGAAGTTCTAGGATTGCCTTTGGCTTTCCTCTATTATTATGTATTATATATGTGGAAGCTGTTACCATGCTGGGGACCTCTGGTTCTCACCCATGCGGATTTTGTGGTTTTCAGATGCAGGACGTGAGGTTTCCCGCTGAGGCATGCTGGAGACTTCTAGATTTGCGAAGATCCTTTGTTCTCGGGACTATGTTTTGGTTTATATATTTTGCTTAGATACTTTTATCTCCACTAAATAATACAAACTGTGATGACTCCTCTTATGGGAGATTTTTGGAGAATAGGTTTTATGTATTTGTGTCCCTTTGGGTTTCCTTTTGGGTTTTCCTTATTTTATCATATGTATATATTGCTATGCTCGGACCGGCTATCTTCGCATCCGGATCTTGAGTCTTGATATTCCTGTTTTTGACACTCCTTTGTATATATATAATCTCGCGTTGGATTATCCTTGTTCGTTACGTTATCGATCGGAGTGTTGCGCTTTTAAGTTGCGATGGTTTTTGTTTACCCCTTTTTCTACAAAGGCTCCTAGTTATAATCAATCATTCATACTACTATGCATACTAAATTTTTATTTTAGAGGTCGTAATACCTTGCCATCTCTGAATTATGACTTAAGCATAAGACTCTGTATGGTAGGGTGTTACAATAACAACCCAACACTTACAATGAAAAAGAGAAAATGAAATAAAAATTAAACTAAAACTAACTAATTAACTAACTAAAATAAATGGTTATAAATGGTGTTTGGAAGTGTTGGATGAGGTGTAGAAGAAGGGAAGAAGAAAGGAGAAGGGAAGAAATGGAAGGAGGAGAAGAAAAGAAATGTAGTGAAAGAAGGGAATCCACGCGTACGTGCGCATGCCGCACACGCGCAGATGGTTTATTTCGAGAGTGACGCGTACGCATCATGTGCACTTGCGCGTGAGTGGGGTTGTGCCAAAGGCACAACGTTGGCGCGGCGTATGCACAACTCTCGGGTCAATGTATGGAAGGTGAAACTTCTCAATCCACGCGTACGCGCCATGTACGCGTACGCGTGGATGGTGCTCTGTTTTTCAAAATTTTTTTGCTATGTTTTTGCACCAATCCAAGCATTCCAAACCTCCAAACAGCTACCAAAACAACATAAAACCAAATATACTTAACTAACTAAACAAAATATGAAATCAACTAAATTCTACACTATTTACAAAAGAGAAAATGAAAAGATGTTACCATGGTGGGCTGTCTCCCACCTAGCACTTTTATTTATTGTCCTTAAGTTGGACTTATGGGGAGCTCCTCATCAAGGTGGCTTGTGCTTGTACTATCTTGGAACTTCCACCAATGCTTGAACTTCCAATATTCTCCATCATTCAAGATTAATATCTCCAAGCTTTGATGGAGTTCTTCACAAGCTTGGGGCTCCCAAAGTTGATCCTCTTCTTGTAATTCGGGATCCCACACTTTGTTTTCACACCCGTCTTGAGATTGATCATCATTATTAGTCCAACCGGGTGATGAGTAAAGTAAATTCTCTATATAGTGGCCAACAATCCTCCTAGACCCATCTATTTGAGCACTACTCCAACCTTTATATCTCATGTTTGATGCATCAACCATAATGAGCCTTGATTTGCAACGCCCACCACAAAACCTTTTCCGCTTTCGCTTCATCCCACAAAGTTCCCTAAGTTGGCCATCCGTTTCAAGCAAACCATATTCAAGTGGGATAATAAAGCTAATAGAAATGAATTTCACCCACTCAAATGAAGGTGTAGATGGCAACCTAGGCAAGGATGCTTCCAAAGGTCTTGACAAAGCATAACCTACCCCGTTCTTCTATTTCTAGGGACTTTCACCTCTTCACAAGATCTCTTAATCTCAATCCTTTGTTTAACAATTTTATCTAAACCTTTTCTTTTACTCAAATCATAATAGGGAGGGTGAGAAAAATTTACCTCCTCAACGCTTTCAAATCCAACCGGAGAAGGTTCTTCATGTTCAAAGGATTCTTCACCACTAAGGCTTGATGCTTGATCTTCATCACCAAGGGAACTCAATTCTTTCTCTATCCCATCCAAATCTTCGTATGGAATATGCCTTGGAAGGTGTGCACTTTCCTCCCTAGCATCAATTTCAATCATCTTGGAGGATTTTTCTTCAACTCTATGTTCCCATGGAGGCTCCGCATCTCCTAAGTCTTCTACCACTTCTTCCGTGTCTTCAACAATTAAAGCATCCTCCAATTGTTCCAATACAAAGCAGCCTCCTTCATTTCCCACTGGAGTTTCCAATCTCTCCTTCATGCTATGTTCTTCATTTGATTCTCCACATGTAACCATAGGAGTTCCTTGAGTGTTCAAGCATTGGAAGGCTAATTGATTTGTTACCGCATCCAAGGCGGCCATGAAATTTTGCACATCCTTTTTCATCTCTTCTTGCCCTTGAACAAGAACACCAAGGGATTCATCCATTAGAGATTGGGGTGGGTGGAAGGGTTCATCATAGGAAGGTGGTTCTTCTTGGTAGAATTGTGGTGGTTCAATGTTTTTCATTCTTTCCACTTGTTGCACAACACACTCCATGGTTGCTTGAAATTGATCCAATGCTTCCTTGAGACGATCCTTTGATTCTTGTTCCTCTTGGAAAATATGATTAGGATCATGTGGCTCTTGAATCAATTGATATGAGTATTCTTCCATGGGAGGTTGTGGTGAAAAGTAGTATTCATCTTGTGGTTAAAAATTTTCATATATTGGAGGTGGTTCATCTTGGTAATAATGTGGAGGAGGTGGCTCTTGAAAATATTGATGTTGAAATGGTGGTGGCTCTATATGTGGTTCATATGGCTCATATGGTTGTTGGTAGGATGGATATGGATTAGAGTCATATGAAGGTGGTTGGTAAGAAGGGGCTTGTGAGTATGGTTGAGAGTTATGTTGAGGATATGGTTCATAGGCATATGGTGGTGGTTCTTGAAAGTCACAAGGTGATTCACCATAGCCATTGGATTGATGTGCATCATAGAATGGCTCTTCTTCATAGTGCATTGGTGGAGGTTGTTGCCAAGAGGATTGATCATATGCATATGGCTCCTCCCACCTTTGATTATCCCATCCTTGATACACATTCTCATTGAAGTTCTCATCACCTACAACATAGTTGTAATCACACTCATAGCCAAAATAAGAATTCATGGTAGCAAGAGAAAATAAGAAATAAAAACTAATAAGAAATAATGAAACAAAATACTAAGACTAGCAAAAACTAACAAGCTATTCACAATATTCACATATATACAATAACCAATAACATAACACCATTGCAATTCCCCGGCAACGGCGCCATTTTGATGATTGGATTTTTGACGATTTAGAATTTCACTAATGAAATCTCGTTGCAAGTATAGTTTCTAAACCAAGCAATAATCCTTTCATACAAAAAGTTGTTTGTCACAAGTGCAAACTCCTATATTTATAAACCGAAGTATTCGAACCTCGGGTCGTTCTCCCTAGGAATTACAATAAAGTGTCTTGTTATTGGTTAGAAATGTCTTTTGGGGTTTTGGATAAGAAGCATGAAAGTAAATGGCAATGAAAATAAATTAACAACTATAAAAGGCTCTTGGCAAGGTATGAAAATTAGAAGTCCTATCCTAGTTATCCTTCTCAATTGTGATGAGAATTGTTCATTGCTACCACTTAGTTAACCCTTACTAAATAAAGAAAAGTCAAGTGGATGAATTGACTTGAGCCACAAGTCCTAGCCAACTCCCAAGGAAAGACTAGCTTTAGTGTACTCCAAACCAATTAGCAATCTCTCCAATTACCAATCAACAAAGGAATTAGATAACTCAAGTGTCACTAATTACTCTACCTAGGCCAAGAGGAACAAAATCTAACTAATAGCTATAAGAGACATTTCATCAAACACATAGAGTGCAATACAAGTAAACACATGAATTTGCAAGAATTAAAGAGAGATCTAAATACAAAGGCAAGAGGTCCACAATAGAAAACCAAATCAATCATGAAACAACAAAGAACTTACCAATTGCATTGAAGGAGAAATGTAGATCTACAAAAGAGAATTCACAAACTACAAACAAAGGAATTACATTAGAAGAAGAATTCTACAACTACAATAGAGGAGAGGAAAGAAAATTGGAAGAGAGAAGAAGAAGAAATAGATCTAGATCTAAGAACTAACCTAATCCTAATTCTAGAGAGAAGAGAGAGCTTCTCTCTCTAGAAACTAACTAAAAGCTAAACTAAGCTAAAATTAAACTAATGGTAACTAAAATATTCAATACTTGTGTTTTCCCTTCAGTCCTTGGGTTAAATAGCATTAGAAATGAGTTGGATTGGGCCTACAAGGCTTCTAAAATCGCTGGCCACGAGTTTCTCTTTAAAAATCACGTGTGGACATCGATGCGTACGTGTACAGTGCATGTACGCGTCCCTATACGTGTAGCACTATGGCAAATTTTATATCGTTGCGAAGCCCCGGATGTTAGCTTTCCAACCCAACTAGAACCGCATCATTTGGACCTCTGTGGCTCAAGTTATGGTCGTTTAAGTGCAAAGAGCTCGGGCTTGACAGCTTTCCGGTTTCTTCATTTCTTCATGAATTCTCCAACTTTACATGCTTTTTCTTCATTCCCTTGATCCAATCTTTGCCTCCTAAATCTGAAATCACTTAACAAATATATCAAGGCATCTAATGGAATCAAAGGTAAATTAAATTTAGCTATTTTAAGACCTAAAAAGCATGTTTTCACTCTTAAGCACAATTAAAGGAGAATATACAAAACTATGCTATTTCATTGAATAAATGTGGGTAAAATGTGATAAAATCCCCAAAAATCAATACAAGATAAACCCTACAAATGGGGTTTATCAGTGAGCAATTGACCGTTTAGGAGAGAAGAATGGAGATCGTATCGAGGGACGCAATGGTGAGCGTGGTGGAGACGGTAATGATAATGAAGGCACTGGAAACCGGATAACCCTATGACATTATCAATCTTTCTAAAGGTAAATCCACCTAAGTTTAAGGGGACGCTTGTTGCAACTGAAGCTGACAATTGGTTCCGCGGTATTGTGAAGTCATTGCGAGCGCAACATGTACCAGAAAGACAACACGTGAAGTTTGCAACCTATATGCTGGAGGGACAAGCTGAACAATGGTGGCATGGAGTGTAACGCTTGTTGAGGCAGGAGATTGAAGAGATTGACTGGGATACTTTTAAGGAGGAATTTTACAAAAAGTATTTTCCTAGATATATTCATGATGCAAAAGAAATAGAACTGATGCAGTTGAAATAGGGGAATATGTTAGTAGCAGAGTATACTCAAAAATTTAAGGATTTGTATCGATTTTCTAAGATCTGTCAAGGAAACCCAGATGATTTTAAAGAGTGGAAGTGTTTGAAGTACGAAGGAGGACTTCGCGATGAACTGATGCATTCATTAGTCCCGCTGGAGATATGGAATTTCACAGAGCTTGTCAATAAGAGTCACCTGATGGAAGACTGTGAGAAAAAGATAGCAGTGACGTCGGAATTTTTGCCAGTAAAGAATTTCATAAAAATAGTCGCGTTGTAGATATAGTCTCTAAACCGACAGAAATCCCTTCGTACAAACGTTTTGGTTGTCACAAGTAACAAACCCCTTTAAAATTGATAACCGAGTATTTAAACCTCGGGTCGTCTTCTCAAGGAATTGCAGTGAGGTATGTTCTTATTATTGGCTATGAAAAAGGTAAAATTTGGTGTTTTGGAAGTAAGGTGCGAATATGTTATATGATAAGTAAAATAAAATAATAATAGCTGTAAAATAAACCTTTGGCAAGGTAAAAGAACTGGAGGTCCTTTCCTAGTTATCCTTATCAATTGTGATGAGAATTGGAATTTTCTCCCACTTTGTTAACCTCTAACTATGAAGGTAAGTTAAGTGGATGAATTCCAATTTTCAATCAACAATGAGTTTAATAACTCTAGAGTTACCAATTATTTAATCAAAGCCAAAAGGGGAAAAACTAAATCAACTAGAATAACAATATCCTCAGATTAGGAATAATAAAAAAGAACAATCATAAACTAAAATACCTCAAATATCATTAAATAAGAAAATCATCATGAAAGTGGCATAGGCCAAATAGGCAACATAACTAATACAAGCAAGCATTCAAATGTCTGAAAATAAGAAATAAACATAAAGTAAAAGAACATTGAACCTGGGATTGAGAGTCACTCTTAAAACTAAGAGAAGTCCTAAATCCTAAATCCTAACCCTAAAGAGAGAGAAGAGAGAACCTCTCTCTCAAAAAACTACATCTAAAACATGAAAAGTGAATTATGAGTGCATGCTTATGAATGGATGCAATTCTCCACTTTATAGCCTCTAATCTGTGCCTTCTGGACTTGGATTTGGGTCAAAAAGGGCCTCAGAACTCGTTATGAGCGTTTTCTGCAATTTCTGGTGCGTGGCCTCTGTCACGCGTCCGCGTGGGTCATGCGGTCGCGTCATTCGGAGCTTTTCCTTGCCACGCGGTCGCGTCAGTCATGCGACCGCGTCATGTGCGTTCTGCTTAAGGCGCGCGGTCGCGTCAGTCATGCGGCCGCGTTGCTGCTGATTCGTGCTTGGCACGCGATCGCGTCGTCCATGCGATCGCGTGGATACCAGTTTCCTTAAAGTCCGTTTTGCTTTCTCCTTTCCTTTTAGTATGTTTCCTTTTTCATCCCTTAAGTCATTTTGCCTTAGAAAATCTGAAACTACTCAACACACTAATCACGACATCAAATGGAAATAAGAGAGGATTAATAATAAGCAAATATAAGTCCAAAGAAACATGTTTTCAATCAAAGCACATAATTAGGAAGGCAAATGTAAAACATGCAAATAGTATGAATAAGTGGGTAAAGAGTTGATAAAATCCACTCAATTGAGCACAAGATAAACCATAAAATAGTGGTTTATCAACCTCTCCACACTTAAACATTAGCATGTCCTCATGCTAAGCTCAAGAGAGACTATAAAGATGAAGAGGAATGGTAGAATGTATGAAATGCAACCTATCTATATGAATGCAACTATATGCAAAAAAAAATGTTTCTACCTACTTGGTTAAAAGTAAATAAGCTCTTCAAGACAAACATAAACCAGATTTCACTAATTCAAATCATACAATAAAAAGCAAGTAAACTTGTAAGAAGACAGCTCATGAAAGCAGGGAACATAGAATCAAGCATTGAACCCTCACTGGTAGTGTGTATCACTCTAATCTCTCAAGTGTATAGGGTTATTCACTCTACTCTTCTCTAGTCATGCTTTCTAAACCTTGTTCTTCATCTAACCAATCAACAATATTTAATATACCAATGCAAACGTCATGAGGTCTTTTTCAAGGTTGTAATGGGGCTAAGGTAAGGGTAAAGGTATATATATGGCTAAGTGAGCTTTATAAATTGAATCTTTAATTAACCTAAACTCTCACCTAATATACATATACTCTATATACTTTTAAATTCATGCCTAGCTACCCATAATTCCCACTTTTGTATAATTCCCATACTCATGTATCAACTTTTTCTTTTTAATTTATTACATGTGCATTGATTTTTTCATTAACTTAACATTGGGGTAATTTTGTCCCCTTTATTTATTTATTTATATTATATTATATATATATATATATATATATATATATATATATATTGCTCTCTTTTTTTTGTAGAGAAATAAACATAACTTATCAATGCACATAGATTTTCTATTATTTTTCTATTTTGGTTTTTCATGAGTAGGTTCCCAAATTCCTAATATTCAAATAAATTAGAAACATGTTACATTCCCTTATCAACCTATGTTCCCAAAATTTCCCCACACTTATTTGCTACACAATCTCTATCTTAAGCTAACCAAAGATTCAATTGGGATAATTAATTTGTTTTCCGCTTAAGGCTAGTGATGTGGTTATAGAACAGAAGGGGATTAAAAGCTCAAGGGGCTAACAAAGGTGATGTAAAAGGTAGGCTTATTTGGGGTAAGTGAGTTGATAATCAAATATGGCCTCAATCATACGCAAGCATGTAAATATACTAAACAAAGGACATATAGACTGGAACAAAATACAGATTACAATCATGGAGAAGGAAACACACAGGAATAAAATATTTATGGTTAAATAATATAACCATGTAAATAAGCTCAAAGTCTCACAGGTTGTGTGTTCTTTAGCTCAAAAATCTTGTTCCAAATACAACTTACTATTTTAACCAAGCAGTAACTAAATGCAAAAATCAAATAAACATGAAATTAAATATGCAAATGCAACAACTAACAAAGAAAATAAAATATTGGTGTTTGAGATAGGAAAGTACTAACCCATGGAGATCGGTATCGACCTCCCCACACTTAAAGATTGCACCGTCCTTGGTGTGTGCTGAGATGTGCAGGTGGACGGGTTGCTCCAACTGATGCTTTTCTCATCAAGGAATGTGCGTAGGAACTTGTTTGTCTCTCCCATGTAAACGTCTTCCGGTCTCTTCCTGGTGGCCATCCTGAAAGAAAAAGGGAAGGAAAGTAACCCAAAGCAAAGATAGAAAACAAATAAAACAGGGGTTGGTTAATGCCAAAAATAAGGGTCTCAATTACATGGTAGCTACAACATGCAAGTGAGAAAATAATAGAAGGACATGGCAAATCAAGAGTGCAAAAAGTTGCAACAATAGGGAAGATAGTGTGGGTAAGGAGAGATAATATAAATTCATGTTAATGCAAAAGTAATATAGGTATAAAAGATTGACATTGATTTAAATAATATTACTCAATCAGAATTAAACAAGTCATGAAGCACCAAGAAAATACCAGAAAAGATGTAACAGTTGAATAAGAATATTTGAACACCAATAATAACTTTTAGAAAAATAAAATATGCAATGAATGAAAGTATGCAAATAAATTAAATAAAATAAAATGAAAGTTAATCAGAATGAGAAGTAGAAAAAGAAAGTGAGAAAGGAGAGAAAAGGAAGAAATTAGAATTAGAAGAGAAAATATAAGAAAATTGGCACTAATCTGGATAGGTTGTGCGACGCTGGCGACGCGGTCGCGTGGTGCGCGATAAGGTTAACTGACGCGGACGTGTGGGGCACGCGATCGCGTGACTCGATTTGTGCTAGTGGCGCGAGTGCAGCCTCGCGGCCGCACAACTCTCTGTTCAAAACGTTAGTATTGCCAAAATCCAGGGTGACGCGGTCGCGTGGTCGACGCGATCGCGCGGGTGGCCTTATTTCCAATATGACGCGAACGCGTGGGTGACGCGTTCGCGTGGCAGGGCTTGTGCTGCTAGCATGGGTCCAACCCAATTCCAGCTCAACTTTCGGCCATACACCCTTTTTACGCTGATTTCAGGTCACGCGGCCGCATGGGTGACGCGGTCGCGTGGGAGGCTATTTTTCCAAATGACGCGGACGCGTCATCGACGCGTTCGCGTGGAGTCAATTTGTGCTAATAGCGCGCCTCCATCCCTGCTCCTGTGTAACTCTCTGTTCAATTTATTATTCTCTCATCTCCTTGTGACGCGGACGCGTCGCTGATGCGGTCGCATCGCGTGCTCGCTTTTTTTTTTTATAATCTGAAAAAAATGCAGAATGTAGTGTTAATATTAGTATGATACAAAACTCCAGGTTCAATATAATAAAATAAAATAAAACTTGAAAACAAATAAAACTAAATAAGAATGAAAAATGAACGATCATACCATGGTGGGTTATCTCCCACCTAGCACTTTTAGTTAAAGTCCTTAAGTTGGACGTTTGGTGAGTTCCTTTGTCATGGTGGCTTGTGCTTATACTGATCCTTGAATCCCCACCAATGTTTGTATCTCCAGTAACCTCCAGGGTCCCAAACTAAGCATGTAAAGCCCTTAAGAAGCTTCAAACAGATTCTTAGGTTCCCGGGGTAACAATTGTCAGAGCAGATTCCAGGATTCCAAACTTTGTTTTTACACCCATTTTTCTCAGGATCTGTATTTTTCCAGCCGGGTGATAAGTAATTTGAATTCTCACTGCAGCTACCAAATAGCTTCCTAGACCCATTCAATTGAGCTTTACACTAACCTTTGCGTCTAAACTTAAGGCTTCCAACCATAATGAACCTTGCAGGACAATTCTTACCACTGACCATCTTCCTCTTGCTCTTAATGCCACAAAGAGCTCTAAGTTGACCATCCGTCTCCAGTAGCCCATATTCAAGTGGAATTAGAAAGCTAAGGGATATGAATTTTACCCACTTGAATGTTGTGAAGGATGATGGCAACTTAGGGGGAGGGGTCTCCAATAACTTTGGCAAGGTGATTTCAAGCTCCACTCCCTTGTGCTCTTTGACAACTTCTACCTCTTGATCAACCTCTACAAAATCTTCAACCATGATCTGCCTTGGAGGTTGTACGCTCTTCTCAACATCAACATCAAACACCGTGGAAGGAGGCTTTGTGACTGGACTTTCCAATGGAGGTACAGCATCTCTTAAGTCTGCAACCACTTCTTCCTTTTTAAAAATTGCTGCTTTGTCCAGTTGTTTAAGTATAAAATCGTACTCATCCTCGATGTTTTTCTTTCTATGACAACTCCGTTCAACTATTCTTTCATCTTCAAGGGTCTCTCCTACCCTTACCCGTAGGGCCTCCTCTAGCTCTTTATGAAGTATGGATTCGCGAAGATGATTCCTTCTTTCCTGTTCCATATCAATAGCATAATTGGGATCATCTTGCTCTTGGATTGATGGATGTGAGTGCTCTTCCATGGATGGTGGTGATGGGATGGAGAGATTATTCTGTGGTTGACAAGAAAGTGCACTAGAGCTTGAGGGTTGATTGTTGAAGGTAATTGGCGGTCTGATTTGGGTGAAGAGAGCTTGTATAGTAGAGTTTAGATCGGCAAGTGCTTTCTCCATGGAGGTTTGGGGTAGATAGGAGGTTTCATTTGGTTCATAAGGTGGTTGGTATGGTGGATGAGGGTTAGGGTCATATGGAGGTGAAAGGCAGAAAGGGGCTTGTGAGTGTCGTGGTTCAAAGTTATGTTGAGAGGATGGTCTATAGGCACGGGGTGGGACTTGTTCGTAGTTACAAGGTTGTCCACCATATCTTTCAGCTAGGTATGCATTGTAGAATGGTCGTTGTCCATGATATCTTGGAGGGTGTTGTTGCCTAAAGGGTTGATTAGATCCTCTTGGCTCCATCCATCCTTGATTGGTCTGACCTTGATGCATATTCCTGCTGTGGTTTCTATTTCCTTCAACAAAGTTAGAACCAAACTCAAAGCGAGAGGGGTGAGAATTCAGAGTAATTAATAAAAATTAAAAACACAAATAAATAAACAAGCAAAAGAAATTTTTTTTTAAAATATTTACAATAACCAATAATAAAGCACACGTTTGCAATTCCCCGGCAACGGCGCCATTTTGACGTCGGGATTTTCGCCAGTAAAGAATTTCATAAAAGCAGTCGCGTTGTAGATATAGTCTCTAAACCGACAGAAATCCCTTCGTACAAACGTTTTGGTTGTCACAAGTAACAAACCCCTTTAAAATTGATAACCGAGTATTTAAATCTCGGGTCGTCTTCTCAAGGAATTGCAGGGAGGTATGTTCTTATTATTGGCTATGAAAAAGGTAAAATTTGGGGTTTTTGAAGTAAGGTGCGAATATGTTATATGATAAGTAAAATAAAATAATAATAGCTGTAAAATAAACCTTTGGCAAGGTAAAAGAACTGGAGGTCCTTTCCTAGTTATCCTTATCAATTGTGATGAGAATTGGACTTTTCTCCCACTTTGTTAACCTCTAACTATGAAGGTAAGTTAAGTGGATGAATTCCAATTTTCAATCAACAATGAGTTTAATAACTCTAGAGTTATCAATTATTTAATCAAAGCCAAAAGGGGAAAAACTAAATCTACTAGAATAACAATATCCTCAGATTAGGAATAATAAAAAGGAACAATCATAAACTAAAATACCTCAAATATCATTAAATAAGAAAATCATCATGAAAGTGGCATAGGCCAAATAGGCAACATAACTAATACAACCAAGCATTCAAATGTCTGAAAATAAGAAATAAACATAAAGTAAAAGAACATTGAACCTGGGATTGAGAGTCACTCTTAAAACTAAGAGAAGTCCTAAATCCTAAATCCTAATCCTAAAGAGAGAGAGGAGAGAACCTCTCTCTCTAAAAACTACATCTAAAACATCAAAAGTGAATTATGAGTGCATGCTTATGAATGGATGCAATTCTCCACTTTATAGCCTCTAATCTGTGCCTTCTGGACTTGGATTTGGGTCAAAAAGGGCCTCAGAACTCGTTATGAGCATTTTCTGCAATTTCTAGTGCATGGCCTCTGTCACGCGTCCGCGTGGGTCATGCGGTCGCGTCATTCGGAGCTTTTCCTTGCCACGCGGTCGCGTCAGTCATGCGACCGCGTCATGTGCGTTCTGCTTAAGGCGCGCAGTCGCGTCAGTCATGCGGCCGCGTTGCTGCTGATTCGTGCTTGGCACGCGATCGCGTCATCCATGCGATCGCGTGGATACCAGTTTCCTTAAAGCTCCGTTTTGCTTTCTCCTTTCCTTTTAGTATGTTTCCTTTTTCATCCCTTAAGTCATTCTGCCTTAGAAAATCTGAAACTACTCAACACACTAATCATGGCATCGAATGGAAATAAGAGAGGATTAATAATAAGCAAATATAAGTCCAAAGAAACATATTTTCAATCAAAGCACATAATTAGGAAGGCAAATATAAAACATGCAAATAGTATGAATAAGTGGGTAAAGAGTTGATAAAATCCACTCAATTGAGCACAAGATAAACTATAAAATAGTGGTTTATCAAGCAGCAATAAGAATGAATCATCAGTATTTAGCTCTGAGAAGTTCTAACAGTTCTAGTCAGTATGCAGCTTGGCGGAGGGTGAATTTTAAGGCACCTGGAGTACCCCTGCATATGGATTAGCAAGTTAGAAACAATCTTGCACGCTCTACTATTGAAAATAGAGATGAACCAAGGCAAAATACTGGTAAGCGACCTCTACAGACCTAAATGGATACGGTGTGTAGTCAGTGTGGGAAGGACCATAGAAATCGACCTCGTCGGTTTGGATTGAATATCTGTTATAACTGCGATAAACCGGAAAATATAGTGAGAAATTGTCCAAAAAAGTTTATTCAAGAGCCAGTTAGACCGCAACAGACAGGAAGAGTATTTACAATGACTCCAGAAGATGCTCGTACTCAGACTCCCTGATCCAAGGACAGCGTTGTGTAAAGACTCTCTTCTTAATTGCACTTTACGATTTTGGTACGTTGCATTCTCTTATTTCTTTAACTGCTATACGTAAGTTGAGACGAGATGATAAAACACAACACACCTGAGGATTTGAAAATAAGATAAGGACCGATTAGTCGCACTTATTTATAGGTAAAGAAAATTTTGAGGGAAAAATCTTCTTTTAGGAGGGTAGGATGTAACAACTCTAATTTTTTGCACTAACGCGAGTTTTTCTTAAAATAATATTTTAAAGCGATTAGTTTTATTTTGACGAGTCGACTTCGAATCTCGAAGTAAAATAAATGGTAATATAATTTAATTATTATGTTATTTATTTATTTTACTTACTCTAATAATAATGGAGCCTAAATAATAATATTAATATTATTATCAAGTCTAACTTTTGCCGATATAAGTAATTATTGGTATTTTTTGATGAATTTAAAATTGTTAATGCTTCATCAAATATCTTTTAATTTTTAAGTTATTAATGTCATTTATATTAATAACTCGTATATATTTAATCTTATAATAATAATAATAATATTATTATTATTATTATTGTTGTTGTTGACCGAAAAAAAAAAGAGAGAATAGAGGGAATAGAAACGTGAATCACATTAAGTAATGTCATCTCATTAATTGTTAACATTATTTTCTTTTGATTCAAAGTGACCGAATTGGAGAAAGAAAGAAAAGAGAGATTAATATCCATAACGACTTAATAATAAGGCAATGACACATACTCCTTCAATTGACAACTCACCCTTTTACTAAGATCAAAACACTTTCCTTAGCCTATCAGTTTATACTCCTTCAATTGACAACTCACCCTTTTACTAAGATCAAAACACTTTCCTTAGCCTATCAGTTTGCTAAACGTATTGCATGAAGGAAGTAGAAAGTGACCAATAGCTCTCCTAAAAAAAACGTAACCCTCCGCTATTTTCCTTCTTTTATTTCGCTTAATCCGTAACTCTAATAAAAATTTAATTCGGTACAAATGTTCGTATCATCCTTCTTTATGTGTTGGTGTCACTTTTGATCGGTAAAACTCGACAGAGACGTAGCACTCCTACCTCTTGAGTTCGGCCAACTGAAGTTCTAGAAGACACAGACGATTCCAGATATTTTCTGCTTTGACGGCTCGGTCAAAAGGCTCCTCGGGAGCTTCACATATTTTGATTTCGTACAAAAGTAGGATTTTGATAAATTCTCACCGGTTAAATTGATATTGGACAAGTGAATTGATGTCGTGATTACTTGTTGATTGAATTTATATTGAATTTTGTGATAAGTTTGAGGTTCGGAGGGTTTTAGTGCAGTTAGAAACTAAGTTATTTTGATGAATCTCATTTCTGGATTACGATAGGATAATTTGACAATGTTAAAATTTGTCTGGTTTGATCTATTGGAAATAGTTTAAAAAGAGTATGGAAAATGATTTGAATGAAACTCGAAAAGGGTGGCAAAATCCGAATTCTAGGGGGAATGCCGTCGAAATTTTGTTTTAAGTCTTAAGAATTTAGTTGAAATTTTATTTCGAAGAAAAAGATTGAGTTTAATATTATAATTATATAAGATTTTTGGTATTTTGGGTAATAAATAAAGTTTAGGGGTAAAAAGAGTATTTTATAAAAGTTCAGGGTTATTTATATATAAATATGAAACAAAGTGAATGTTTAAATATAATTTTATAAAATATTAAAGAATTCGTGGTTTAGAAAATAATTAACAAAAATTTGAAAATAAGATTTTATAAAATGAGTTTTAAGAGTATTATAATATTATTTTAAATATTTGTTTAAAATTACTCATTTACATTAGAGTGAATTATTATTACAAATTATTATATATCAAGATATTATTTTATAAAAATATTATTGTATGTATTATGAAAAATAAAACAGAGAGTGGTAAACAGGCAAGTTTTTTCTAAAAGTTTTAGAAAGACAAATCTAAACTAAGGATCTCATGATCCCCTCTTCATAAAACATTTAGGAAAAGATGAGGGAAGAGTGTGAAGATAGTTTTTGATGTTGAAAGTTAGGAATTAAAAGATTGATGAGAAAAGACAAGAAAAGAATATATTAGTTAAAGGGATCTCTGCCACAGGAGAGCAGAGAATATAAAAGAAAAGAAAGAAAGAACGATCTGAGATGATTTTCTACCTGCTAAGAACGAGCAGAGATATGGTGGTGAGTCCACTGAGATTTGTTTTCCAGAGATACATCGGTCAATCCAGGAGATGGTCGCACTTGTAAGACAGAGGTTGCTGATGCACCACTATTTCATGGTACATCTTGTGCTTAATTGAGTGGGTTTTATCCACTAGTCTCACACTTATTCATATTATTTGCATGGTTTTACAATTCCTTCCCAAAATTTGTTCTATGATTGAAAACATGTTTCTTTGGCCCTAAATTTGCTATGTTTAAACCCCCTTTTATTACCATTCGATGTCGTGATATGTGTGTTAAGTGTTTTCAGAGATTACAGAGCAAGAATGGCTTAGAGAATGGAAAGGAAGCATGCAAAAGTAGAAGGAATACAAGAAACTGATGGAATTGCTAAAGCTGTCCAACTTGACCTCTTGATACTAAATCGACCATAACCTGAGCTACAGAGGTCCAAATGACGTGGTTTTAGTTGCGTTGGAAAGCTAACGTCTGGGGCTTCGCAACGATATGTAATTTGCCATAGCTGCCCCGAAGATAGGTGATGCGCACGTGTAGATCACGCGGACGTGTGACCTGGAAAAAATGCAATCCACGCGTACACGTGGACGACGCGTACGCGTGACTTTGTCGCGTGCTGGACCTATCAGAAATTGCTGGAGGCAATTTCTGGGCTGTTTTTGACCCAGTTTTTAGCCCATAAAACACAGATTAGAGGCTATAAAGTGGGAGAATGCAACCATTCATCATACAACATTCATTCATAATCCACAATTTTAGATTTTACATGTAGTTTTTAGAGAGAGAGGCTCTCTCCTCTCTCTTAGTATTTAGGATTTAGGATTTCTATTAGTTTTAGGCTATTTCTTCTTCATTCCAGGTTCAATGTTCCTTTACTTTGGTTTCTCTTCTATTTTTATTTATTCTATTACTTTGATTTATGGATTCTCATGTTAGATTTGATTTTCTATTTAATATAATTTGAGGTATTTCAAATTTATGATTGCTTTCTTCTATTTATGATATAAATAATTTGGATTTTTCCCTCTTGGCTTTGGTTGAGTAATTCGTGACACTTAAGTTATCAAACTCCTTTGTGATTGATGATTGGAATTTGCTGATTGGTTTGGATCCCTCTAAAGCTAGTCTTTCCTTAGGAGTTGACTAGGATTTGAGGAATCAAATTGATTAGTCCACTTGACTTTCCTTTATTAAGTAAGGGTTGACTAAGTGGGAGCAGTGAACAATGCTCATCACCAGTGATAAGGATAACTAGAACAGGATTTCCAGTTCTCAAAACCTGCCAAGAGCTTTATTAGTTATTATTTTATTTCCTTGTTATTTTACATTTCTTGTTCCTTATTTCAAAAACCCCAAAAATATACTTTTTTCGTAACTAATAATAAACACACCTCCCTGCAATTCCTTGAGAGACGACCTGAGGTTTCAATACTTCGGTTATAAATTTTATTGGGTTTGTTTTAGTGACAACCAAAACTTTTGTACGAAAGGATTCTCTGTTGGTTTAGAAGCTATACTTACAACGTGATTATTTTTGTGAAATTCTTTATTGGAAAAAGTCCGTTCGTCAAAATGGTGCCGTTGCCGGGGAATTGCAAACGTGTGCCTTATTATTGGTTATTGTAAATATTTGCTTTTTGCTTATTTATTTGTTTTTTCTTTTTGTTTTTAATTTTTATTAGCTACTTTGAATTCTCACTCATGTCGCTTTGAGTTTGGTTCCAATGTTGTTGTAAGGAATGAAAACTATAATGAAAATAGGCATCAAGGTTGGAAGAATCAAAGATGGGAGGAGACACAAGGATTTGATCAACCCTCTTGGAAACAACCCCCTCTAATGCGCTATAACCAGCAACCATTCTATGATACATACCAAGACGATAGTAATGGTGGACATTCTCGTGACAACCAACCTCCACCAAATTACTATGGTCAAGAGCCATTCCGAGGTGCGTACCAAGATGATAGATATGGTGGACCCCCTTATAGTTACCAACAAGCCCCGCCATATGCTTATGAACAACCTCCCCAACATAAGTCTGAACCACCATACTCACAAGCCCTTTTCCACCATTCACCTCCATATGACTTTAACCCGTATCCACCATACCAACCACCTTATGAGCCAAATGAACCATCCATAGAACCACCCTATTCCAGCATAATTACTCCCAAGAACCACCACCTCCATATACACCATCTCCTTATCCCTATAAAGTGGGGGGAATGCATCCATTCATCATACAACATTCATTCATAATTCACAATTTTAAATTTTAGATGTAGTTTTTAGAGAGAGAGAGGCTCTCTCCTCTCTCTTAGGATTTAGGATTTAGGATTTCTATTAGTTTTAGGCTATTTCTTCTTCACTCCAAGTTCAATGTTCCTTTACTTTGGTTTCTCTTCTATTTTTATTTATTCTATTACTTTGATTTATGGATTCTCATGTTAGATTTGATTTCCTATTTAATATAATTTGAGGTATTTCAGATTTATGATTGCTTTCTTCTATTTATGATATAAATAATTTGGATTTTTCCCCTCTTGGCTTTGGTTGTGTAATTGGTGACACTTGAGTTATCAAACTCCTTTGTGATTGATGATTGAAATTTGCTGATTGGTTTGGATCCCTCTAAAGCTAGTCTTTCCTTAGGAGTTGACTAGGATTTGAGGAATCAAATTGATTAGTCCACTTGACTTTCCTTTATTCAGTAAGGGTTGACTAAGTGGGAGCAGTGAACAATTCTCATCACTAGTGATAAGGATAACTAGGACAGGATTTTTAGTTCTCAAAACCTACCAAGAGCTGTATTAGTTATTTTTTTAATTCCTTGTTATTTTACATTACTTGTTCCTTATTTCAAAAACCCCAAAAATATACTTTTTCCATAACCAATAATAAACACACCTCCCTGCAATTCCTTGAGAGACGACCCGAGGTTTCAATACTTCAGTTATAAATTTTATTGGGTTTGTTTTAGTGATAACCAAAACTTTTGTACGAAAGGATTCTCTGTTGGTTTAGAAGCTATACTTACAACGTGATTATTTTTGTGAAATTCTTTACCGACAAAAGTTTGTTCATCAAAATGGTGCCGTTGCCGGGGAATTGCAAACGTGTGCCTTATTATTGGTTATTATAAATATTTGCTTTTTGCTTATTTATTTGTTTTTTTGTTTTTGTTTTTAATATTTATTAGCTACTATGAATTCTCACCGCTGTCGCTTTGAGTTTGGTTCCAATGTTGTTGTAAGGAATGAAAACTATAATGAAAATAGGCATCAAGGTTGGAAGAATCAAAGATGGGAGGAGCCACAAGGATTTGATCAACCCTCTTGGCAACAACCCCCTCCAATGCGCTATAACCAACAACCATTCTATGATGCATACCAAGACGATAGTTATGGTGGACATTCTCGTGACAACCAACCTCCACCAAATTACTATGATCAACAGCCATTCCGAGGTGCGTACCAAGATGATAGATATGGTGGACCCCCTTGTAGTTACCAACAAGCGCCGCCATATGCTTATGAACCACCTCCCCAACATAACTCTGAACCACCATACTCACAAGCCCATTTCCACCATTCACCTCCATATGACCCTAACCCGTATCCACCATACCAACCACCTTATGAGCCAAATGAACCATCCAAAGAACCACCCCCATTCCAGCATAATTACTCCCAAGAACCACCACCTCTATATACACCATCTCCTTATCCCTATCAAGAAAAACCACCTTCCTATCATGAACCATTCTTCCCAACAAATGAACCCTCCTATCCACCCCAAACCTCCATGGAGAACACACTTACCTCTCTCACTAGTCTAACCTCTACTTTCCAAGCTCTTATATCCCGTATGAACCAACCCTCTACCCTCAACAGTCAACTCTCAAGCTCAAGTGCACTTCTTTTTCAACCATAGAATGATCTCTCCATCCCATCACCACCATCCATGGAAAAGCACCCACATCCATCAATCCAAGAGCAACACGATCCCAATTATGCTGTTGACATAGAACAAGAAAGAATGGATCATCTTAGGGATGCAATGGATCGGTTGCACGCAGCCTTATTTCCAGAGGAGCAAGAGGAGACCCAAAAGGTAAAAATAGTGAAGACCCTTGAAAATAAAGGAGTAGATGAAGGGAGTTGTCATGGAAAGGTAATCATCAAGGAGGAGTACGATTTTATGCTAAAACAACTAGACAAAGCCGCAATAGTTAAAGAGGAAGTGGTTGAAGACTTAAGAGATGCGGAACCTCCATGGGAAAGTCAAGTCATAGAGCCTCCTTCCAAGGCGATTGAAATTGATGCTAAGGAGGGTGTACAACCTCCAAGGCATGTCATGGTTGAAGACTTGGAAGAGGTTAATCAAGAGATGGAGATTAAAGAAGAAGAAGCACAACCTTCCATGCCCTTGGTGAACAATGAAGAATAGATCGAATTGGAAGAAAGCTACCAAAAGAAAGAGGTTGATATTGAAGAAGCTTGAAAAGAGGTGGAAGTTGTCAAGGAAGAACTCAAGGGAATGGAGCTGGAAATTACCTTGCCAAAGTTGTTAGAGACCTCTCCTACAAAGCCATCACCATCCATTCCTTCATTCAAGTGGGTAAATCTTTCATCTCTAAGCTTAATTAGCCTACTTGAATATGCTTTGCTTGAGACGGATGGCAGCTTAGAGCTCTTTGTGGCTATAAGAGTAAGAGGGAGATGGTTAGTGGTTGGCAACACAATCCTAGGTTCATTGTGGTAGGAAGCTCACGGCTGAATTATCATGGTTGCAAGAATACTAAATTGTATGGGTCTGTGAAGCTGTTTGGATGCCTCAATGAGAATTCAGATTGCTTACCACTCGGTTGGAACAAAGATGGTCAACAAGAAGACGGGTGCAAAAGTAAGGTCTGGGACCCCAAAATTCATTATAGCAATCAACACTCTTGGGACCTTATCACTTGCGTTAACTTACTTGAAGGCTTTATGCAACAAGTGTGGGATCCCGGAGGCTACTGAAATTACAAACACTGGTGGGAATTCCTGGATGAGTTCAAGCACAAGCCTCCATGACAAGGAGCTCGCCAAATGTCCAACTTAAGGACTTTAACTAAAAGTGCTAGGTGGGAGAACACCCACCATGGTATGATCGTTCTTTTCAGTCTTAATTTTATTTTGTTTTATTTTATTCTTAGTTCTATTTTATTCTACTTTTCTTAGTGTTCATTCATAATGTCTGCATTAGCATCTGCATTTTGCATTCTGCATACTGCAAAAAAAGGCAAAAAATTACGTGGGAGTCATGCAGAAAGTGTGCCAATCGCACAAGCATCATCACGCGCACGCGTCCCTCACGCGTGCGCGTGACAAACCCCAATTTGACGGTTTATCTTGTATTGAATTTAGGGGATTTTATCACCTTTTACCCACATTTATTCAATGAAATAGCATGGTTTTGTATATTCTCCTTTAATTGTGCTTAAGAGTGAAAACATGCTTTTTAGGACTCAAAATAGCTAAATTTAATTCACCTTGATTCTATTAGATGCCTTGATATGTTTGTTAAGTGATTTCAGATTTAGGAGGCAAAGATTGAATCAAGGGAATGAAGAAAAAGCATGTAAAGTTGGAGAACTCATGAAGAAATGATGGAACCAAAAAGCTGTCAAGCCTGACCTCTTCACACTTAATTGACCATAACTTGAACTACAGAGGTCCAAATAATGTGGTTCTAGTTGGGTTGGAAAGCTAACATCCGGGGCTTCGAAATGATATAAATTTTGCTATATGTTGCTTCGCGTTTAGGGGCACGCACGCGCACTTTGCGCGTGCGCGCCGATTCTATCCGTGGCCCACTTTAATGAAATCGTCCCCAGCGGTTTTAGGAGCCTTGTGGGCCCAATCCAACTCATTTCTGATGCTATTTAAGTCAAGTATTGAAGGGGAATCAACATACTTTAGATACTTTTGATCATTAGCTTAGTTTTAGGAGTTAGAGTTAGTTTTAGAAAGAGAAGCTCTCACTTCTCTCTAGGATTAGGAATTAGGGTTAGATTAGGATCTCATATTTCTAGGTTTAATTCAAGTCTCCTTCTACTTCTACCTTCAAGTGGTGATTGCTACACTTTGGTTCTTCTTTCTATCCCTATCCTCTTGTTGTAATTTCTCTTATTTTGTTTCTAGGTTTTGTAATTGAGATATTCTTGTTCTTTTGTTTTCTTTTAATAATGCAATTTGAGATAATTCATGTGATTGTGATGTTGTTGATTGTTGTTTTGTTAATTCTTTGTAATTGTTGGTTGTTGATTCCTTTTATTCTTACAAATAAAAATGCTTTCTTTCATTACCCTCCAAGTGTTTGATGAAATGCTTGAGAGGATGTTAGAGTAGGATTTTATGTTCTTGGCTTGAGAAGGTAACTTAGGATTTCTTGAGTTACTAGTGTCCACTTGATTGCTAGTTGATAGCCATTAACTCTAGCCTTCATTAATCCAATTAGTGGAAAGCTAGGACTTATGGACTAGGATTGATATAACTCACTTGACTTTCCTTTGTTAATTGATTTAAGGATGACTAAGTGGGATTAATCCTTGCAACTACCATACTTGTGGCTAGTGATAATGATGAAGACCCTTGATAACCAAATCTTGCCAAGACCATTTTGTTAATAAAGTTTTCTTACCATTTACTATTCATGTTTCTCATCTAAAACCCCAAAATAACTCACAACAAATAACAAGACACTTTATTGTAAATCCTAGGGAGAACGACCCGAGGTTTAAATACTTCGGTTTATAGATTTTAGGGGTTTGTACTTGTGACAAACAAATTTTTGTATGAGAGGATTTTTGTTGGTTTAGAGACTATACTTCGACGAGATTTCATTTGTAAAATTCTAAACCGTCAAAAATCCAATCATCAAAATGGCGCCGTTGCCGGGGAGCACGCGTCCTTTCCTATTTTGCTCATCCCCGCTTAAGCGCGTTGTACGCGCACGCGTAGGGCCCAAGTTCTCTCAATGGACGCGGACGCGCAAGGTGCGCGCGCGCGCCGATTTAAAAATAGGGATAACCCTAGCACGCATAGCACACTGCGCAGTCGCGCACCCCTTTCCCCAACCTCCACCTTCTTCTTCCTCTTCTCTCCCCCAACTGCCGTCGCAGCAGCAGCACCGGCCGCCACCGCACGACCTACCTCCGTCACCAGCCTTGGCCATCATTTCTCTTCCCCTCTCACCACCACCCGTCCTCTCTCTCTCCCTCTCACTCCTCTCAACCATCTCACCGTGACCAACCCCTCCGCCACCACCCCGTCATCACTGCCGGCGGCTCGCTCCCTCTCTGTCCTTCCTGCACATTCCCCTATCATTCTCCTCTTTCACCATCACCGTCCCTCCTCCCCTCAGTTTCTCATTCCTCTGGCCAAACCACCGCGCCGGCCGTCTTCACCGCCACTGTTCACGGCGGTGCCAGTTTCTGTCTCTGCTGCCCCTGCCCTATCCTAGTCCCTCTTTCCATTCTCAATTCTTCCCAGCTCCCAGGTTCCTGCTCCATTTCTGTTATATCTTTTTCTGTTTTTTCCCTTTTTATTATTCGTTTATGTTAATTACTATAATTGCATGTTAGTTAGTTAAATTCAAATTTTCCATGTTAGGTTAGATAGATATAATTGCGGTTAGGTAGCTAGGGCTGGATAGAGGATTCTAGGCCTGATAATTGCTCCGTATGTGCATATTTGCTGCTTGCTTCCTTAGGTACTGTATGTTGGTTTTGAGCTCTTATTTCATGCGATATGTGTTGCTCAATAATATCTGTTTGCTGCTGTGCGTAATTAATGTTGTTTTCTATGCTAATTGTGCTCTTTTGCTACCCGGCAACGTCCAATTTTAAGCCGAAATGCTGCCCGATTTTCAAGAAAATTAGTTTCATTTTGGTCTTTATTTCAATTTGAGCAAATTTCCGTTTTCTTTTGACTTCCCGGATTTGCACAATCATTGTGAACATAAACCACAATTTCTCTTTTCATTGCGCCAAATATCGCCATATCACTAATCCACTTTTCTAACTCACTAATTTCTTTAACCAGTTACCTTCCACTCACCTTTAACCCTCTTTAACAATTCTTTCAAAAATATGATGATATTATTGCCTTTTGAATATGAGTTGTTGACCTTAATGAAGCTTGCATTTTTTTTTTTGGTTTACTTGTTCACTTTTGCATATTCATTGCAACATCATGATTGTTCTTTGATAATTGTATCCTAAACATGCCTTCTTTGTTACTTGCTAGATGTTTTATACATTCTATCATATTTTTCAGGATGTTGGATAAAGGCAAAGCCATAGCCACTGCTTCTAAGAAGAGAAAACACTCTACCCCCTCAATTCCTTCCATCTACAAGCATTATGCCAAGAATCTGTTAAGCGATGAGGAAAAAGAGAACCAGCAGTTGCCTTCTACCAATCCAGACAAATTCCCCAATCTCTACTATGAGCTCCGGTTTTCTAGATATCGAACTACAAAGCTGAACATTGAGAAAAAGTTGCTCCTACCTAATGATGTGAGACGGTCCATTACCGGTCGGATCCTTGAGTTAGGTATCGACTTTGTTGACCGGGACTTGGGGGATATAAATATATCTTGGGTGAAGGAATTCTACTGCAACTTCTTCCGTCCCACATTGGATTCGGTTCAGGTGCGGGGTAGAGAGATTATGATCACCGAGACTGCCATTGAGGAGGCATTACATTGCCGACACATTCCGGATGACCTGTGTGCCCATCAGCAGGCAGAGATAGCCATCCATACCATGACCTTTGACTATGAGGCGCTCCGGCGCGTGATTGGGATACCAGATGCTGCATGGGTTATGGATGCGGGCAACACCAAGCCTAAGGGGATGTTGTTTGCTCATCTGACTAGGGAGGCCAGGACTTGGCAGATGATCTTCGCCCACTACGTCCTGCCTACTACACACTTCTCTGAGATCCCCATGGAGATGCTCCTGCTGATTGGATGTGTTATGGAGGGTAAGGATGTTTATTTTCCCCGCCTTATCCGACAGTGCATGTGGCGGGCGCATATTCGTGGCCTACTTCCGTTTCCTACTTTGGTCACGAGTATGGCTGCCCTAGCCGAGGTCCCTTGGTTAGATGATGATGTGTTACCACCACCCGCCGATGCAGATGACAAGGAGGTTACCATTCCTTGGGGTGGTTGGGTGCACGAGAGACCACCTGCTAGACGCCGCTCTAGGGCTAGAGCTGTCGTGGGGACGCCTTCACCATCAGCCCCTACAGCTGCCCCATCATCCTCTACAGCCGCAGCTCCCTCATCATCTACAGATCCACCAGCAGCACCTGAGCCTACCTATCTCCTGGTCCAGCGTCTTTTCCGGTTCTTAGAGCGAGAGCGACGCCATGTCAGACGCCGTTTAGATCGGATGGACCAGGCACTTATTTCTTTGGGTGCTGAGCTACCTCCGCTTCCCGATTCTCTTGCCTCCGATGAGCAGGATCATCATGAGGAGGATGCGGAGGCACCAGTTCAGCAGGATGCCCCTGACACTACCGAGCCACCACAGACTCATGAGGAGCCGATCCCAGAGCCACAGCCACAGCCAGAGCCAGAGCCTATCGTTGTACCTCCCACTGATCCTCCAGTTTAGCATCGAGGACGATGCTTGATTCTAAGTGTGGGGAGGGCACCGGTAGCATTATTTGGGAACTGGTGAACTTTTTGGCCTAGTTATCTTATTTTGCACATCTTTGTATATATTTTGATGTATTTCTAGTTTGCTTTGGATACTTTTATTGCTTATTTTGGATTTTAGATATTTTGATGCTTGTAGATATTTTTAGATGTTTTGGATGATAGATTCCGTACTTTTAGTTGGATTTTTCTTTATATACATTTTTGTTTATCTTTATTTCTAGTTTGTGGTTGTGATTAGAAACATACTTTGAAATTGCAAATAGTTAGTCACCCTTTTTGCAAAAGGGTGAACTAAGAAGATCTTTGAACTTTTCAATCACAACAATGCTTAGTCAAACATTGAAATTTTCCAAGGAATTTTAATTATAGGGCGTCAACCCAATTGATTGAAAGAAAATTTTTAGTGAAACTTGCTTGAATTTCACACTTTGTGAAGCATGTATTGAATTAAGGACACAAGCTTGTGAGACTTGAGCCTATTGATGTGGTTACATTTTATAACCACTTATTTTCCATTCTTGTGTGAAATTGCTCTCTTTCTATGATTGTGATCCTTGGTTTGCTTGATTCTATATATCCATTTATTTCTTGTATTTATGCATTTATATGATTGAGGCCATTATTTCATTAGCCACTTACCCAAATAGCCAACCTTTTATTCTCCATTGTTAGCCAATTTTGAGCCTATGCTTAACCAACTTGTTCTTATTTTCGCACATTACAAGCCCAAAGCGGAAAACCAATGAAAAGTCCTTGTTTGGATCTTGATTAGCCTAGGCTAGTGAGAGTGTTTATTATTCAAGTTGGTGAGGTTTGGGGAACATTAGATGGGATAAAAGGGGTAGTACACTTTTATGGTTAGGAATTGGGTACATATTCATGTATTGAGTAAATGTAGAGACCTTATGCACTGATGTTCTTGTATATAGTTTGAAAGAAGAAAAAAAAAGAAATATATATATAAAGAAAAGAAAAAAAATGAATGAAAAGAAAAAAAAAGGGAAAAAATGATGATGATGAAAAAGGAAAATATATATATAATAAAGCGGGGACAAAATGCCCCAAAGTGAAGTCAACAAAAAGGAATCAATGCATAGGTGTTATGGATCAAGAAATAAAAATGCATGAGTATGTGAGAAAAAGTGAAGAATGGGTAGTTAGAATAGTTTGAATTTGTATAGGTCATTGTATAGTTAGGTGGGAAAGTCTATGCTAATCAAAGACTCAAATCCTAGTCCACTTAACCATAAATGATCCTACCTTGACCCTAACCCCATTACAACCTAAATGAAAGACCTCATGATGAATGTATGCTTGCATTGAATGAGTGTTGATTGTTAGAAGAAAATCAAATTTTGGAAAACATGATTAGAAGAGAATTGAGTGAACTAACCCTTAAACACTTGAGTGAATAGAGCGGATATACATCCGGTGAGGGTTCAAAAGTTCAATTACATGTATTCACCCATATTATCTATATTCTTGCAAGTTTGGAATCTTTTTGACAATTCAATACAATTGTGGTTTGAATCTAATTCTTATTGCCTAGCTCTTGCGCGTACACACATCTCTTGGGAATTGACTTGTTTGAACTAAGCATTTCCATTTGCTTAGATAATTGCATTTAGATAGGATTCATGTAGTTTAGTTGCATTCAATGTCATAACCCTTAGTTCCTTCTTAATTTAGCATGAGGACATGCTAAGGCTTAAGTGTGGGGAGGTTGACAAACCCCAATTTGACGGTTTGTTTTGTATTGAATTTAGAGTGTTTTGATAACCTTTTGTCACATTTAGCCTATGAATTAGCATGGTTTTGTTATCGTTCCCATATTTGTGCTTAAGTGTGAAAACATGCTTTTTAAGCCTTATTTTGATGAATTCTAGTTTCTCTTTGATTCCATAAGATGCCTTGATGTGTTTGCTAGTAATTCCAGGATTGGAATAGGCTAGGCATGGATCAAAGGAAGCAAGGAAGGAAGCATACAAGTGGAGAGAAGCACAAAAAGTCAAAGAAGCAAAGTCAGCCATGCACGCGCACGCGCACAAGGCGCTCGCGCGCACATCGCGAAACAGGCCAAGGACGCGCACGCGCACCGTGCGCGCACGCGCCGATGATGGCACATGACCTCACTAATGCAATACGTGCCTGGCGATTTGAGAGGGTTTCTGAACCCATTTTGGCGCCAAATGCTAAGGAAGAGGAATATAAGGATGAAGGATTAAGGGGAAGGCATCAAGGAATCAATTAAAAAAATAATAATAATACACACTCATTAGGAGGAGTTTAGAGTTAGTTTCTAGAGAGAGAAGCTCTCACCTCTCTCTAGAATTAGGATTAGGTTTAGTTCAATAATTTTAGATCTAGATTTTAATCTTTTGCTTTTCTTCTACCTCTACCTCTCAATTCCTTGTTGTTACATTCATCTTCCTTTATTCTTTTGTTGTAATTTCCTTTATGTTGTTCTTGCATTTTGTTGTAGATCTACTTTTGTTCCTTCCTTTCTCTTTCAATTCAATTCAAGGTAAATCATAATAATTGTGTTCCTTTTGCTTTGTTAGTTGTTAATTCCTTTCAATAATTGTTGTTAGATTTTATTCTTGTTGTCAATTTACTATGCTTTTCTTTTATGCCTTCCAAGTGTTTGATGAAATGCTTGGTTGGATTTTAGTGTAGCTTTTGTTCCTCTTGGCCTAGGTAGAGTAATTAGTGACTCTTGAGTTATCTAATTCCCTTGTTGATTGATAATTAGAAGTTGCTAATTGATTTGAATGCCTCTAAAGCTAGTCCTTCCTTTAGGAGTTGATTAGGACTTGAGGAATCAAATTGATTCATCCACTTGACTTTCCTCTATGGTTAGAGGTTAACTAAGTGAGAGCAATACACAATTCTCATCACAATTGAGAAGGATAACTAGGATAGGACTTCTAGTTCTCATATCTTGCCAAGAGTTTTATTAGTTGTTAGTTCATTTTCTTTGCCATTTATAATTCTTGTCTATAATCTCAAAAACCCCAAAATAACTCACAACCAATAACAAGACACTTCATTGTAATTCCTAGAGAGAACGACCCGAGGTTTAAATACTTCGGTTTATAGATTTTAGGGGTTTGTACTTGTGACAAACAAATTTTTGTATGAGAGGATTATTGTTGGTTTAGAGACTATACTTCGACGAGATTTCATTTGTAAAATTCTAAACCGTCAAAAATCCAATCATCAAAATGGCACCGTTGCCGGGGAGCACGCGTCCTTTCCTATTTTGCTCATCCCCGCTTAAGCGCGTTGTACGCGCACGCGTAGGGCCCAAGTTCTCTCAATGGACGCGGACGCGCAAGGTGCGCGCGCGCCGATTTAAAAATAGGGATAACCCTAGCACGCGAAGCACACTGCGCAGTTGCGCACCCCTTTCCCCAACCTCCACCTTCTTCTTCCTCTTCTCTCCCCCAACTGCCGTCGCAGCAGCAGCACCGGCCGCCGCCGCACGACCTACCTCCGTCACCGGCCTTGGCCATCATTTCTCTTCCCCTCTCACCACCACCCGTCCTCTCTCTCTCCCTTTCACTCCTCTCACCCATCTCACCGTGACCAACCCCTCCGCCGCCACCCCGTCATCACTGCCGGCGGCTCGCTCCCTCTCTGTCCTTCCTGCACATTCCCCTATCATTCTCCTCTTTCACCATCACCGTCCCTCCTCCCCTCAGTTTCTCATTCCTCCGGCCAAACCACCGCGCCGGCCGTCTTCACCGCCACTGTTCACGGCGGTACCAGTTTCTGTCTCTGCTGCCCCTGCCCTATCCTAGTCCCCCTTTCCATTCTCAGTTCTTCCCAGCTCCCAGGTTCCTGCTCTATTTCTGTTATATCTTTTTCTGTTTTTTCCCTTTTTATTATTCGTTTATGTTAATTACTATAATTGCATGTTAGTTAGTTAAATTCAAATTTTCCATGTTAGGTTAGATAGATATAATTGCGGTTAGGTAGCTAGGGCTGGATAGAGGATTCTAGGCCTGATAATTGCTCCGTATGTGCATATTTGCTGCTTGCTTCCTTAGGTACTGTATGTTTGTTTTGGGCTGTTATTTCATGCGATATGTGTTGCTCAATAATATCTATTTGCTGTTGTGCGTAATTGATGTTGTTTTCTATGCTAATTGTGCTCTTTTGCTACCCGGGAACGTCCAATTTTAAGCCGGAATGCTGCCCGATTTTCAAGGAAATTAGTTTCATTTTGGTCTTTATTTCAATTTGAGCAAATTTCCGTTTCCTTTTGACTTCCCAGATTTGCACAATCATTGTGAACATAAACCACAATTTCTCTTTTTATTGCGCCAAATATCGTCATATCACTAATCCACTTTTCTAACTCACTAATTTCTTTAACCAGTTACCTTCCACTCACTTGGGAAGGGAGGCTTCCCCACACTTAGACAATGCAAGGTTCTCTTCCTTGTGCTCTTCTTTGTGTATTTCCACCTCTTTGCGAGCTTCCTCGATTTCAACCTTTCCCCTTTTATCACATGGCTTGGTGTTGTCTTCAAGAACTTTGATTTCTTGCCTAATGGGAGGTGACTCAATTTTGGATAGAAATTCATTGATGAATAAATTCATCTCTTGATCAACCTCTTCATATTCTTCAATCTCAACATACACCGTGCCAACGTTTTCCTCTTGGTAGCTCTCTTTCTCATTGCTTCCCAAGGGTATGGGAGGTTGTGCACACTCTTCTATAACTTTAACTTCATGTCCAATGGGAGAGGATTCCATTGTAGAGAGAAATTCATCCATGATTGAATCCATCTCTTGATAAGCTTCTTCCAAGTCTCCAACGATGACATGCCTTGGAGGTTGCGCACCCTCCTCAACATCAATATCAAGCTTCTTGGAAGAGTTCTCCATGATGCTACATTCCCATGGACTTTCAACATCTCCTAAATCTTCAACCACGTCTCCCTTTTCTTCAATAATCATAGGCTCCTCCAATTGTTCCAACACAAAATTTGACTCCTCCTTTTCCACCGAATTTTCCAATTTCTCCTTCATGCTTTGCTCTTCTTTTGACCTTTCACATGTGGTCACGGAAGTACCTTGAGTATTCAAGCATTGGTAGGCTAAGGTAGACACTACCTTGGTCAAGTTGGTCACAAACTCAAGTGTATCCCGCTTCATGGCCTCTTGTCCTTGAAGTAACAAAGTGAGAGAATCATCTATTGGGGCTTGTGGTGGGTAGGAAAGTTCATCATTTTGGAGAGAGGGTTCATAATAGGAAGGTGGTTCTTCTTGGTAAGGTTGTGGAGATTGTGTGTATTGAGGTGGTTCTTGGGAGTAATCTTGATAGGGTTGTGGTGGTTCTAAGGGTTCTTGCTCATAATGGTCATAAGAGTATGGTATGGGGGTTTGGTCATATGATGGATATGGATCATAGGGCGGTGTTTGGTAATAAAAGGCTTGTGAGAATGGTTGAGGTTCATGTTGAGGATAGGATTCATAGGCATATGATGGTGGTTGTTGAGTGTCACAAAAAGAATCATCATAGCCGTTAAATTGGCATGCATTAGGATGGAAATTATACCTATAAGTATCCGGAGGTTGTTGCCAATAGGAGTGATCAATTCCTTGAGGCTCCTCCCATCTTTGTTGGTTCCATCCATGGTACATGTTGCCATTAAAGTTCACATTTCCTACAACACAATTAGAACCAAACTCAAAACCAAAGTGAGAATTCATAGTGAGAGAACAAAATAAAACTAACAAGAAATTAAGAAACAAACAAAAGATAAACCTATTCACAATATTCACATATGTACAATAACCAATAACACAACACCATTGCAAATCCCCGGCAACGGCGCCATTTTGATGATTGGATTTTTGACGGTTTAGAATTTTACAAATGAAATCTCGTCGAAGTATAGTCTCTAAACCAACAATAATCCTCTCATACAAAAATTTGTTTGTCACAAGTACAAACCCCTAAAATCTATAAACCGAAGTATTTAAACCTCGGGTCGTTCTCCCTAGGAATTACAATGAAGTGTCTTGTTATTGGTTGTGAGTTATTTTGGGGTTTTTGAGATTATAGAAAAGAATTATAAATGGCAAAGAAAATGAACTAACTAATAAAACTCTTGGCAAGATATGAGAACTAGAAGTCCTATCCTAGTTATCCTTCTCAATTGTGATGAGAATTGTGTATTGCTCCCACTTAGTTAACCTCTAACCATAGAGGAAAGTCAAGTGGATGAATCAATTTGATTCCTCAAGTCCTAATCAACTCCTAAAGGAAAGACTAGCTTTAGAGGCATTCAAATCAATTAGCAACTTCTAATTATCATCAACAAGGGAATTAGATAACTCAAGAGTCACTAATTACTCTACCTAGGCCAAGAGGAACAAAAGCTACACTAAAATCCAACCAAGCATTTCATCAAACACTTGGAAGGCATAAAAGAAAAGCATAGTAAATTGACAACAAGAATGAAATCTAACAACAATTATTGAAAGGAATTAACAACTAACAAAGCAAAAGGAACACAATTATTATGATTTACCTTGAATTGAATTGAAAGAGAAAGGAAGGAACAAAAGTAGATCTACAACAAAATGCAAGAACAACATAAAGGAAATTACAACAAAAGAATAAAGGAAGATGAATGTAACAACAAGGAATTAAGAGGTAGAGGTAGAAGAAAAGCAAAAGATTAAAATCTAGATCTAAAATTATTGAACTAAACCTAATCCTAATTCTAGAGAGAGGTGAGAGCTTCTCTCACTAGAAACTAACTCTAAACTCCTCCTAATGAGTGTGTATTATTATTATTTTTTTAATTGATTCCTTGATGCCTTCCCCTTAATCCTTCATCCTTATATTCCTCTTCCTTAGCATTTGGCGCCAAAATGGGTTCAGAAACCCTCTCAAATCGCCAGGCACGTGTTGCATTAGTGAGGTCATGTGCCATCATCGGCGCGTGCGCGCACGGTGCGCGTGCGCGTCCTTGGCCTGTTTCGCGATGTGCGCGCGAGCGCCTTGTGCGCGTGCGCGTGCATGGCTGACTTTGCTTCTTTGACTTTTTGTGCTTCTCTCCACTTGTATGCTTCCTTCCTTGCTTCCTTTGATCCATGCCTAGCCTATTCCAATCCTGGAATTACTAGCAAACGCATCAAGGCATCTTATGGAATCAAAGAGAAACTAGAATTCATCAAAATAAGGCTTAAAAAGCATGTTTTCACACTTAAGCACAAATATGGGAACGATAACAAAACCATGCTAATTCATAGGCTAAATGTGACAAAAGGTTATCAAAACACTCTAAATTCAACACAAAACAAACCGTCAAATTGGGGTTTGTCAGCGCGTCAATTGAAAATTTGGCACTTCACGTGTACGCGTCAATAACCCGCACGCGTCACCTAGGAAAATCGGCGTAAAGAGATGTCAGGCCGAAAATTGTTCTGGCCTAGTGCGGGCACTGTGCCCAAGGCACAAATTCACCCACGCGAATGTGTCGCTGATGCGTGCACGCCATTTTCAAATTCTGACCACTCACGCGTACGCGTCACTGATGCGTACGCGTCATATGCTATTTTGGCACACATTCCGATACAAACAGAGAGTTGTGCGCACGCAAGGCTGCTTTCGCCCGTGTAGCACAAGCTCGATCACGCGTACGCGTGACCGACACCGACGCGTCGTCTCCCCATTTGCGTGACCCATGCATACGCGTGGAGTACGCGTGCGCGTCACTCGCGCAACACCACCAGATCCCTTCGCCGCCACTTATCTTATCTTTTATTTTCTAATCCTAATTTCTTCTATCTTTTCTTCTTTCTTCTTTCTTTCTTACTTCATCTCTTTAACTTCTCATCCTTCTTCGCTCTCATCCTATTTTACTTAATTTTTTTGCATACTTTCATTCATTACATTTTAATTTTGTGCGTAATTTTTTTTCTAAATTTATTATTTTTCCATTGGTGTTAAATTTTCTTATTCAACTATTGCATCTTTTCTTGCATTATTCTGGTGCTTCATGACTTGTTTTATTCTGATTAGGTATTATTATTCATACGTCAATGCTATTCTTTTATGATACCTGTATTCCTTTTGCATTGATATGCACTTATACTATCTTGCATTACCCACACTCTCTCCCCTATTGTTGCAATTTTTTCACTATTGATATGTCGTTTGCTTCTATTATCTTCTCACATACATGTTGTAGCTACTATGTAATTGAGACTCTCATTATTTGGCATTAACCCAACCATATTTTATTTGTTTCTTATCTTTGTTTTTGGGTTACTTTTCTTCTTTTTCCTCTTCTTTCAGGATGGTCACCAAGAAGGGAGAGGAAAAACTTCTTAATGGGAAGACAAACAAATCCATCTGCATAATCTTTGGAGAAAAGCGTCAGTTGGAGAAATCCGTCCACTTGCACATCTTAGCATGCACCGAGGACGGTGCAATCTTTAAGTGTGGGGAGGTCGATGCTGACTTCCGTGGGTTAGTTATTTTCTTCTCAACACCAATATTTTATTTTATTTGTTTGTTCATTGATGTATTTGCATGTTTAATTGCATGTTTGCTTGATTTTGTGCATATTCTACCACTACTTGGTTGAAGTGATAAGTTTCTTTCTAAGACCCTATTTTATAGTATTTCACTAATTTAAATTGAAAATTTGTGATAAACTTGTTGGAAGTTGTATTTGGAACATGGTTGATAGCTAAGAACACACAACCCGTGAGATTTGAGCTTAATTACATGGTTACATTATTTAACCATAATATTTTATTCTTGTGTGTTTCGTTCTCTATAACTGCAATCTTTGCTTTATTCCGTTCTATATGTCCATTGTTTAGTGTATTTACATGCTTGCATATGATTGAGGCCATTATTTGATTACTAGCTCACTTATCCCAAATAGCCTACCCTTTCATTCACCTTTGTTAGCCACTTTGAGCCTTTTAATCCCCATTTATTCTACATCTTACCATATCACTAGCCTTAAGCGGAAAAACAAATTAAATACCCCAAATAGAATCTTTGGTTAGCTTAAGTTAAGGATTGTGTATCAATTAAGTATGGGAAACTGTGGAAACTTGGGTTGATGAAAGTGTACAGTGTTTCATTGACAAAACATTAGGAATTTGGGTACCTACTAATGTGAGACCAGAAAAAAATAAAAATCCATGTGCATTGATATATTATGTTTACTTTTATATTTTTAATTCAAAAAAAAAAGAGAAAAAGAAAAAGAGAAAAAAATTATATATAATATAAATAAATAAGGGGACAAAATTACCCCAATGTTAAGTTAATAAAAGATAAATGCATATGTGATACAACTTAAAAGAAAAGTTGATACATGAGTATATGATGTAAAAGTTGGAATTATGGGTAGCTAGGCATGATTATAGAGTTATATAGAGTGTATGTATGTTAAGTGATAGCTTATGTTACTCAAAGATTCATATTTTAGCTCACTTGGCCATAAATATATCCTCACCCTTACCTTAGCCCCATTACAACCTTGAAAAGACCTCATGATGTTTGCATTGGTATACTAAATTTTGTTGATTGGTTAGATGAAGAACAAAGTCTAGAAAGCATGACTAGAGAAGACTATAATGATTAACCCTAGATACTTGAGAGATTAGAGTGCATATACACTACCAGTGAGGGTTCAATGCTTGATTCTATGTTCCCTGCTTTCATGAGCTATCTTCTTACAAGTTTACTTGTCTTTACTGTATGATTTGAATTAGTGGAATTTGATTTATGTTTGTCTTGGAGAACTTATTTACTTTTAACCAAGTAGATAGAAACATCTCAGCATATAGTTGCATTCATAAACATAGGTTGCATTGCATTTCATAAGTCTTACCATTCCTTTTCACTCTTACAGAGCATGTTTAAGTGTGGAGAGATTTGATGCACCACCATTTTGTGGTACATCTTGTGCTTAATTGAGTAGATTTTATCCACTAGTCTCACACTTATTCATATTATTTGCATGGTTTTACAATTCCTTCCTGAAATTTGTTCTATGATTGAAAACATGTTTCTTTGGCCCTAAATTTGCTATGTTTAAATCTCCTCTTATTACCATTCGATGTTGTGATATGTGTGTTAAGTGTTTTCAGAGATTACAGGGCAGGAATGGCTTAGAGATTGGAAAGGAAGCATGCAAAAGTGGAAGGAATACAAGAAACTGAAGGAATTGCTAAAGCTGTCCAGCCTGACCTCTTGGTACAAAATCGACCATAACTTGAGCTACAGAGGTCCAAATAAGGCGGTTCAAGTTGCGCTAGAAAGCTAATGTTCGGGGCTTCGCAACGATATATAATTTGCCATAGCTGCCTTGAAGATAGGTGACGCGCACGCGTGGATCACGCGGACGGGGGACCTGGAAAAAATGCAATCCACGCGTACGCGTGACTTTGCCGCGTGCTGGACGTATCAGAAGTCACTGGGGGCGATTTCTGGGCTATTTTTGACCCAGTTTTTGACCCAAAAAACACAGATTATAGGCTATAAAGTGGGAGAATGCATCCATTCATCATACAACATTCATTCATAATTCACAATTTTAGATTTTACATGTAGTTTTTAGAGAGAGAGGCTCTCTCCTCTCTCTTAGGATTTAGGATTTAGGATTTCTATTAGTTTTAGGCTATGTCTTCTTCATTTCAGGTTCAATGTTCCTTTACTTTGGTTTCTCTTCTATTTTTATTTATTCTATTACTTTGATTTATGGATTCTCATGTTAGATTTGATTTTCTATTTAATATAATTTGAGGTATTTTAGATTTATGATTACTTTCTTCTATCTATGATATAAATAATTTGGATTTTTCCCTCTAAAGCTAGAGTTTCCTTAGGAGTTGACTAGGATTTGAGGAATCAAATTGATTAGTCCACTTGACTTTCCTTTATTCAGTAAGAGTTGACTAAGTGGGAGCAGTGAACAATTCTCATCACCAGTGATAAGGATAATTAGGACAGGATTTTCAGTTCTCAAAACCTGCCAAGAGTTTTTTTAGTTATTATTTTAATTCCTTGTTATTTTACATTACTTGTTCCTTATTTCAAAAACCACAAAAATATACTTTTTCCATAACCAATAATAAACACACCTCCCTGCAATTCCTTGAGAGACGACCCGAGGTTTCAATACTTCGGTTATAAATTTTATTGGGTTTGTTTTAGGGACAACCAAAACTTTTGTACCAAAGTATTCTCTGTTGGTTTAAAAGCTATGTTTACAACGTGATTATTTTTGTGAAATTTTTTACCGGCAAAAGTCCGTTCGTCAGTTGCTTACAAAGGTTATCAATACATACATTGGCTAGAGAGAGCCTCACCTGTAAGACAGAGGTTGCTTACAGAGGTTATGTTTGCATACTTCGGCTCAAGAGAGTCACACCTGTAAGACAGAGGTTGCTTACAGAGCTTATGACACTGGAAACCTAACTCAAACAAAGATTGCTGAGTTACATCGGGAGCGGGTCAAAACCGATAGATGAGCTCATTACCTGCACTAGGGATAGACATGCATCATGATTGATTGAGCATATCTTCTATGAATTTTATTTTTTGTTATTGTGTATGTGTTGTGTTTGTTTTCTCTTTATGTTCTTTAGTTATTGTGTTTGATGCATGATTCAGTTGTTGCTGTGACTGGGTATAGTATTAAAACGAACTTAATTAACCACCCTGACCCTACTAAGAACTCCCCAGTTCTTACCCCTGCTCTTCTCCTTTCAGATGGAAATAGGAACTCTAGTTATGATTACCCCTATATATATACGTGGACCCAGCAAAGAATACGAAGGTGGTAGAGAACTCATCTTTTGGCTACAATGATCGATCAGAGACAGTAAGAGTTGGTAGCGTATTTTGGGTGGCGCCTACAGTGTAGCTTAGATATTTTGGTTTAGTCTGTCACTTTTGGATAGATCCACCGAGAGATTAGCAGCTGTAAATATTGGTTAAGCTAGTTTCGAGTGCCAACTTAGGGGCTTTCTATACAGATCAGGGCCTGGAGCGTTAACTATGTATATAGTACCAAGATATAAAGAATTGTACGCTAACTCATGCGATATATGGTAGTACCTTTATATGTATGTATGATATATGTTATATGTTATGTTGATATATGATGTTGGCCTTGTGTATGATTTATTTAATTCCCTATTATGGCCTTTGTAGGTTTAATTAGTTGTCCTCGCAAATCTTTTTATAAAATAAATGTTTTTCTCCAAAAATTCGATTCGTGCGCTAATACGATTACAGGCTTAATAATAAATATTTAGTTAGCTATTAGGTGAACAAGTTGGTGACACTTGGTTTCCAATATAATCATGACGTACTGAGAATTGGGTCGTTACAACAACATATAATAATAAAGAAACAATCAAATCCAAAAAAGTTATAGAACACCTATCATACACTACGATTACTGTTAGTATTGAAAAAGTTTTAACCATTTATTCTTTTATTAGCTAGCTATCTTTTTATCTACTCTTCACTTTATCTACGAATATGTTAAGGACTAAACCTATACTTCAACCTTTCAAAATCCCATATATTCTTACCAAACACAATATTATTATGCCTTTTTTCTTTATAGAAACCATTGAATGGAAGAACCGTTGGTAAAAAGATGAGGTTCTCTTATAATATGTAAGACTTTTTATGATAATAAAATAAAAATAAAAAGCATGAAATAATAGTGTACATTTAAGTTAATTTTAATTTTTTTAATAATCAAATTTATCATAACGTAACTGATAAACAATGACAGTTAATACGGATTGGATATGTTTTGAGTATGCTATACATTTTATGATTTTGTACGAAACAATATTAGTTTTAGTTTTTATAATTCTTATTGCGTATTAAAATTAAAAAGTATTTGTATTGTTAGCATTTTTCAAACTTTACTTAACTTTGACCGTGATTAGGCCTAAAAGATCACCTACCTCATTGGAAATAAATATAATCCATTCAATTTTTACCTGATAGTGCTATACATTCACATAATCATAGGAGAATTAACTTTAACAAGATAACAATATAGTATTTAGTTACTACATGAGTATTTTTATATATAGAATTATCAATTAATTATGTATGACTTATGATGGAAATAATATATTCAACATGAATATTGTTTGTTAGGTAAAAGATAACAAATTGACAAAGAAAATTAATTACAATGGGTATATTCATTTTAAAAAATATTTTCCTATGTAATATTACCAAAAACATCATGGTCACCCTGAATTACTATAGGTTCAACTTTCATCGATAGCGGTAAAATGTCTAAATTGAGACATTTTTAGACTATAATATTTGTCAAACAAACGATTAATGAAACACTCATCCATACCTTCTCATTTTGAATATATTTATACATAAAAAAGAAAGAGTTGAAATAGCAAAAGCGATAAAAATGATGATTTTTATAATTGTGTGGCTATTTATATATAGAAGACCAGATGATTATCTAACAAAATTAATTTTATTTATGCCATTTAATTTGAATAAGTAAAAAATCATCTTATTTTAATTTAGTCCTTAATTCACATGATTTAAATTTAGCTCAATAAATATGATTCGATTTGATCTAATTATTTGTGAAAAATATTTTGAGAATGTATTTTATATAGATTTATTATTTTAATGATTAATTAATTAATCTAATTAATTAATTAATACAGATAATTCGTATAATTAATTTGACTTAATGAATTAAAAAAATAAATTAAAAAATACTAACAAAATATTAAAAGAAATAAATTAAAAAATATTATCAAATCAAATTGATATAAATTATAATAAATTATGTAATATTTAAATATCTAATCAAATCAATTAGTTGATACAGTTAATTTATCATAATAAATTGTATTTAATGAGTTGAAAGAAATAAATCGCTAAACACTCTCATAAACATGTCACGTCAACTCCATCATTAAGTGCAGAAACCTGATTTTTATATAATAGAATAGATAATAAATAGAATATATGAGAATATAATATTTGAGATATTTTAATTATAAAATTGGTATTATATAATAGATTTTTTCTAAATCCTTATTGCTTGTTCGTTGTTAATTTTTACGTAATTACTTAACAATTTCTGCCTATAAAATTAAACTATCAACTATTTAATATTATGATTTAATTAATAAGAATGATGATATTAATATTTTTTCATAAGTCTTGTTATTATTTATAATTAAAAAATAGCCATAAATAAATTTATTTCCTTAATGAATGTTAATTTTGTTGCCAAATTCTATATTACCTTTATAATTTTAGTGTAATTGAGTCTAATTTTTACATTTTGAAATGAATTTACTCGAAAAAATTAATATGTAAATCACATTATTATTACAAAATTACTTTTTTAATATAATTAGTAGTGCTTATTTGTACCATTAAATTTAGCTTATAATTATATTAAAGTCAACCTATTTTATTATCTTGTGCCTTCAAACAATTTACATGACTGACATAAAAATATAATAATTGAAAAAAATTTATTACAATGGGTATATTTATTTTAGCGAATATTCTTCTATCTAATACTATAAAAAATACATCGGCCACTTTGAAAAATTGAGATATATTCACCAAACAAACAATCAATAAAACACTCATCTGTACTTTCTCATTTTGGGTACTTTTATACATAAAAGAAATTATATATAAAGAAAAAAAGAAGAAAAGGAGATGTGAAATAGCAAGAACAATAAAAATCACGATTTTTATAATTTTGTGTGGCCATCTATATATAGTAGACCAAACAACTATGATTATCTAACAAAATTAATTTGTATTTATTGCACTCAACTTAAATAAGTAAGAAATTATCTTATTTTAATTTAGTCTTTAATTCATATAATTTGAATTTACTTCAATATATATGATTTGATTTGATTTGCTTTAATTATTAGTTGAAAATATCTCAGTTGCCTATTTTATTCATAGATTTATTATTTTAATGACTAATAAATTAATCAAATTAATTAATTAGTACACACAATAAATTTGGTTTAATAAATTAAAAAAATAAATTAAAAATACTAACAGAATATTAAAATAAATCAATTAGAAAATACTATCAAATCAAATTGATATAAATTATAATAAATTATATGATATTTTAATATCTAATCAAATCAATTAGTTGATATAGTTAGTTTATCGTAATAACTTGTATTTAATGAGTTAAAAGAAATATGTCACGTCAATTCAATCATTAAATGCGGAAACTCAATTTTTATATAATAAAATAGATGTGCATATGTATATATAAATTTATTATGTTACTAAGTAATATGTTGCAAGTATTAAAAATTGATATCCACTTATGTTAGTCATCAATGATTTGACTAATGAATGAACCTATTCATTTGATAAAGAAATCCAGCATGTCATTTTTTTAACAGAAAAAAATGTTTATTTATAGAAATTGCTAAACGACATTTATGAGTATTTATGGATCGGATTCGATTTGCATATCCACTGTATTTATCCGAATCAAATCTAAAAATTATGGATATGGATCTGCATATTTTATTGATATTTTTTTAATAAAAATAAGCTTTTAAAAATATTTTTGTATTTTACGGATATATCCGATATCCGATGTGCAGTTCGGATCGGATCGGATCCAAACTTAAAAGCTGCGAATATTGGATCCGATGATTTTAATGCGGATTGGATCGAAAATTTGGCCATATCCGATCCGCGTTCACCCCTAATGACACTTATAGATATCAAATAAAATATTAATTCTACAAGTACAAAAGAAAATAAACATCGTTTATGTTAAATCATAAATTGAGAGGAGATAATATTGGATTATAAAGAATCTTAAATGGTAGAAATAGAAAGCACTTTGAATCTCTTGTATTTTTAAAACTACACAAATGTGTTACAACATAGTGTGACATTTTTTTCTCTTCTAAAAAAATCTAAATGTTCTTCTTGTCTGTAAATATTTCTATAGACAAAAAATTTCTTTCTAAATATCTTTCTCCCAAATTTAAAAAATCTGTAATACTAAATCAAAAACACCTTTAAAAGGAAACAGCACTAAAGGGCAAAAAACTAAGTAATAAAAGGTTATTGGGATCTAAATTTCTAATAGAAAAGTTAAAAATAAAAACATAAAATAAAATAGGGAAGGAAAAAAGGAAAAGAAATGAAAGGGAAACGGAAAAAATAGGTGAATGGGAGAGGGACTGACCCGTCGGTTCAACCGAAAATTCAGTCACTTGGCTGGTGTAACACCCTAATTACTCTAAGCTTTACCTCGCATCGTAAAGCAAATGTTAATCAGAGATTACGACAGTTCTAAGCTCATATATAAAATATATAGAAAGAATTAATATAAACTAGAAGCCAGATGAAGGATATAGCTCAAAAACAGGATTTGAAAAGCGCAAAACGTACTAACAATGCTACTAACTTAAAACACAATATTCAGATAAGATATATCAAAATATAATAGTATAATATCATAAGAATCTAGCCATAGCTCGTGAAGTTTAAGCCGGCTAGCCATATACAGACCATATATGAAACCAGACAGTAAAACAGCTTATACAAGTTTTGTTCTCTCAATACAAACCTCTAGGAAAAACAAAAATACAAAGTGAGAGATGTATAAACAAAAGAAATAAAAAAGACTCCAAAGGTATTCGGATCCTCCGCTTCTGTCACCATCCAAGCAACTCACCGAGGTGGGTTGCGACTTGCATATGAAAAATACAACAGAAATATGGTATGAGAACCGGAGGTTCTCAGTATAGTAACAGTGCCTAGTGATGTAGGGTATAAGACTCTGGGACGCCAAAGGCAATTCTAGACTTCATATCCATCACAAGATCTCATCTTAAGGCATACTAAAACAATAAAGCATATATATAAATGACGATCGGATTTCTGCTAGTAAAGTAATTAACAATAAATTCTCGCGTTGTAAGTATAGTTTCTAAACCAACAGAGAATCCTTTCATATAAAAGTTTTGTTTGTCACTTAATCAAACCCAAAAAAATAAATAACCGAAGTATTCAAACCTCGGGTCGTCTTCTCAAGGAATTGCAAGGAGGTGTGTTTTATTATTGGTTATGAAAAATAGTATTTTTGGGTTTTTGAAAGGTTTGAACAAGAGAAATAAATTGCAGGAATTAATAAATCAATAGCTAAGAAAACTCTTGGCAAGGTATGATAATTGGAAGTCCTATCCTATTTATCCTTATCAATAGTGATGAGAATTGGCTCTTGCTCTCACTTAGTCAACCTCTAACTACGAAAGTAAGTCAGGTGGATAAATCAATATGAATCCTCAAGTCCTAGTCTTTCCCTTGGAAAGGCTAGAGTTAGTGGAATCCAAATTAATTAGCAAGGAATTCCAATTTTCAGTCAACACCTCGAGTTTGATAACTCAAGCGTCACCAATTACTTAACCAAAGCCAAAAAGGAAAATTCTGAATTAAATTGAAAACATCATAAATAGAATAAAGCAATCATAAATCTGAAATACCTCAAACTACGTTTAAACATTAATTCAAATATAACATGGAAAGGTTCATAAGCTAAATTTAAAAGATAAATATCAATTAAAGTAATAAAATAAAAGTAGAAAATAAATTAAAGGAACATTGAACCTGTGATGAAGAAGAAATAATCCTAAACCCTAAAACTACGAAAAATCCTAATTCCTAAAACCTAAGAGAGAGGAGAGAACCTCTCTCTCTAAAAACTACATCTAAATTATGAAAAGTGAATTATGAGTCGTCCCCCTGATTCCTTCACTTTGTAGCCGTTAATCTGTGTTTTCTGAGCTTGAAACTGGGCCGGAAATAGCCCAGAAATCGCTGGGGGCGAAATCTGCCACGCTAATTTTCGTCACTGCGACATGTCCGCGTAGAGCACGCGTTCGCGTCGCCTAGCTATATGGCCACTATAAAAAATTATATATCAAATCGAAGCCCCAAACGTTATCTTTCCAATGCAAGTAAAACCGCATCATTTGAACCTCTGTAGCTCAGGTTATGATCGTTTGAGTACGAAGAGGTCAGGCTGGACAGCTTAGCAATTTCTTCAAGTTCTTGTATTCTTTCCACTTTTGCATGCTTCCTTTCCATCCTCTGAGCCATTTCTGCCCTATAAACTCTGAAATCACTTAACACACATATCAAGGCATCGAATGGTAATAAGAGATGATTAAAATACACAAATTAAAGACTCTAGGAAGCAAGTTTTCAATCATAGAAACAAATTCTGGGAAGGAATTGTAAAACCATGCAAATAGTATGAATAAGTGTGCAAAGGCTTGATAAAAACCACTCAATTGAGCACAAGATAAACCATAAAATAGTGGTTTATCAACCTCTCTACACTTAAACATTAGCATGTCCTCATGCTAAGCTCAAGAGAAGCTATAAAGGAGTGAAGAGGAATGGTAAAATGTATGAAATGCAACCTATCTATATGAATGCAACTAATGTGAAATGCTTCTACCTACTTGGTTAAAAGTAAATAAATTTTCCAAGACAAACATAAATCAAATTCCACTAATTTAAATCATATAATAAAAGACAAGTAAGCTTGTGAAAAGATAGCTCATAAAAGTAGGGAACATAGAGTTAAGCATTGAACTCTCACTGGTAGTGTATATGCACTCTAATCTCGCAAGTGTATAGGGTAATTCACTCTACTCTTCTCTAGTCATGCTTTCTAAACTTTGTTCTTCACCTAACCAATCAACAAACATTTAGCACATCAATGCAAATATCATGAGGTCTTTTTAGGGTTGTAATGGGGCTGAGGTAAAGGTAAGGATGCATGTATGGCCAAGTGAGCTAAAATATGAATCTTTGACTAACCTAAGCTCTTACCTAACACACACTTATTCTATGTGATTCTAAAATCACACCTAGCTACCCATAATTTTCACTTTTGCATTACATACTCATGTACCAAATTTTTTATATTTCTTTACTTTTATCACATGTGCATTGATCTTTCTATTAAAGCTTAACATTGGGGTATTTTTGTCCCCTTATTTATTGAATATTTTTGGATTTTTTTTAATAGAGAAATAAACATAACTTATCCATGCACATGGATTTTCCATTATTTTTCTATTTTAGTTTTTCATGAGTAGGTTCTCAAATTCCCATTATTCAAATAAATTAGAAACATGATAGATTCCCTTATTAACCCATGTTCCCACAGTTTTCTCACACTTAGTTTATGCACAATCTCTATCTTAAGCTAACCAAAGATTCAATTTCGGGTAATTAATTATTTTTCTGCTTAAGGCTAGTGATGTGGTTATAGAACAAAAGGGGATTAAAATGCTCAAGGTGGCTAACAAGGGTGACATAAAAGGGTAGGCTTATTTAGGATAAGTGAGTTAATAATCAAATATGGCCTCAATCATATGCAAGCATGTAAATATACTAACCATGGACATATAGACTGGAACAAAATACAGATTGTAATCATAGAGAAGAAAAACACACAAGAATGAAATATTATGGTTAAATAATGTAATCATATAAATAAGCTCAAAATCTCACGGGTTGTGTGTTCTTTGGCTCAAAAAACCAAGTTCTAAATACAACTTCCGACAAGTTTAATACAAAAGTTTTGATTTAAATTAGTGAAATTTTTTTTTCAAAAATAGGATCTTAAAAAGAAACTCATTACTTTAACTAAGCAGTAGCTAAATGCATAAAATCAAACAAACATGCAATACAACATGCAAATGCAACAATGTACTAAATAAAATAAGACATTGGTGTTGAGAAGAAAATAACTAACCCATGGAGATCGGTATCGACCTTCCCACACTTAAAGATTGCACCGTCCTCAGTGCATGCCGAGATGTGCAGGTGGGCAGGCTGCTACAACTGATGCTTTTCTCTAGAGATTGTGCAGATGGACTTGTATGTTGCCCCATAGAGAAGTGTCTTTTTCCCTTTCTCGGTGGCCAGCCTGAAAGAAGAGGAAAAAGAAGAAAAAGTAACCCAGAAATAAAGATAAGAAAATAAATAAAGTCTAGGTGGGTTAATACCAAATAATGAGGGTCTCAATTACATGGTAGCTACAACAGGCAAGTGAGAAAATAATAGAAGCACATGGCATACCAGTGGTGCAAAATTTGCAACAAAGGGGAGGAGTGTGGGTAATGAAAGACAATATAAATTCATGTCAATACAAAATTAATACAAGTATCATAAAAGATTAGCATTGACTTAAATAATATTATCCAACAGTGTAAAACAAGTCACTGAGCACTAGAATAATACCAGAAAAGACGCAACAATTGAATATGAACAAGTAACACCAATGGAAAAATAATAAATTTAGAAAAGAAAATAAAATATGCACAAAATTAAAATACAATGAATGAAATATGCAAATAAATTAAGTAAAATAGAATTAAAGTGAAGAGGGATGAGAAGTTAAAGAGATAAAGTAAGAAAGAAAGAAGAAAGAAGAAAAGATAGAAGAAATTAGGATTAGAAAAGAAAAGATAAGATAATTGGCGCTGATCTGGATAAGTTGTGCGGTGCAGGCGACGCGGACGCGTGAGTGACGCGGTCGCGTGGTGTGCAATAAGGTTAGGTGACGCGGACGCGTGGGTCACGCGATCGCATAGCCTGATTTGTGCGATTGGCGCGAGTGCAACCTTGCGTTCGCGCAACTCTCTGTTTCAAACTCATTTTGCCAAAAACATGGGTGACAAGTTCGCATGGGTGACGCGATCGCGTGAATGGCCATTTTTGAAAAACGATGCGGACGCGTGAGGCACGCGTTCGCGTGGTAGGGCCTGTGCTTCTAACACGAGTCCAGCCTTACTCCATCATAACTCTCTGTCATGCACCCATTTACGTCGATTTTACAGGGCCACACATTCGTGTAGGTGACGCGGACGCGTGGGGAGGCTATTCCGCAAATGACACAAACGCGTCAGCGATGCGGTCGCGTGGGCGTATTTGTGCCTGAGGCACGCCTCCAGCCACGCTTTCGCGTGACTTTCTGTTCACTTTTCTTTTCTTCCTAATGCACTTGTGACGCGGACGCGTCGCATGCGTTTTTTTTTATATTTTATATATATGCAGGATGCAAAATGCAATGCTAATGTGGATGCTATGAATAATTCCAGGTTTAATAAAATAAAATAAAAGAAAACTCAAAAACAAATAAAATGATATAAGATTGAAAATGGAACGATCATACCACGGTGGGTTGTCTCCCACCTAGCACTTTTGGTTAAAGTCCTTAAGTTGGACATTTGATGAGCTTCCTGTTATGGTGGCTTGTGCTTGTATTCATCCAAAAATCTCTACCAGTGTTTGGAATTCAAACAACCTCTGGGGTCCCAAACAATGCATGTAAAGCCCTTGAGCAGTTTCTAACAGGTTCTCAAGCTTCCGGGGTGTTGAATTTCAGAACAGATTCCAGGATCACAAACCTTACTTTTGCACCCGTCTTTGTCTCGATTTATATTTTTCCAGCCAGATGGTTTGGAAGTTGTATTCTCACCAAGATGACCAAACATCTTTCAAGACCCAATTAATCAAACTCTGTACCAATCCTTGCTCCTCAAATTGAAGTGTGAAACCTCATTGAATCTTTCATACCAGCTCTGAGTGCTAGTCATTTCTCTTTTACTCTTAAAGCCGCAAAGAGCTCTAAGCTGGCCATCTATTTCAAGTAAACCATATTCAAGTAGAAAAGTAAAGATAAAAGCTAAGGATTTTACCCACTTGAAGTTTGTATTGGGTGATAATGGCCTTGGGATAAGTGTTTCCAGTGGTTTTGCAAGCTCTACTCCCTCGTAGTCTTCTGTGAATTCTTCCACTTTTTTGCAAATTTCTTCAACTACAACCACGTCTTGATCAAAGTATTCGATATCTTCCTCATCACTTGAGTCATAATTGGGAGGTTGAGAAAAGTCTACCTCTGCATCATCTTCGTATTCACTTGGGGAAGATTCTTCTATCTCAAAGAATTCACTTGCGGATGCAAGTTCATTACTAGGAGAACTTGACTTGTGATTATCATCATCAAGGAAACCTGCTTCTTGAGTTGTTCTGTCCAATTCTTTATAAGATACCTGCTTTGGGGGTTGTGCACTCTCCTCCTTAGCATCGATCGCAAATTTCTTGACGGAATTCTCCTCAATTCTTGATTCCCACGGAGGTTCAGCGTCTCCTAAGTCTTCAACCAACTCTTCTTATTCTATAATGACAGCTTCCTCCACTTGTTCCAGTACAAAGTCATGCTCCGTACTGTCTACTAGAGTTTCTATTATCTTCTTCATGCTACGTTCTTCATTAGATTGTCCACATGGAACCATGGGAGTTCCTTGAGTGTCCGAACGTCGGGGAGGTAATCAATTTATCGCTTGATTCAATTGGTGAAGGGTTGCATCAAATTTTTCTATTGTTTCCTTGAGACGTTCCTTGATAGATTCCTGGGTTGATGGATATGGATATGGTGCATAGGGAAGTGGTGGTTCTTGGGAGTAATTGGATTGGAATTGGTGTGGATATGGGTTAGGGTCATATGGAGGTGAATGGTGGTAGGGGCCTTGTGAGTGTGGTGGTTCAAAGCTGTGTTGAGAAGGTGGTTCATAGGTATATGATGGGCTTGTTGGTAGCCACAGGAGAGTCTATTATATCTGTCATCTTGGTATACACCTCGGAATGGCTCTTGACCATAGTAATTTGGTGAATGTTGGTTGTCACGAAAGGATCCACCATAACTATTGTCTTGACATGCATTCTGGAATGGTCGTGGTCCAGGGTATCTTGGAAGGTGTTGTTGCCTAAAGGGTTGATCAGATCCTCGTGGCTCCATCCATCTGTAATTGTTTTGACCTTGATGCATGTTCCTGTTATAGCTTCCATTCCTTTCAACACTATTAGAACCAAACTCAAAGTGATGGGGGTGAGAACTCATAGTAACTAATAAAAATTAAAAACAAAAATAAAAACAAATAAACAAGAAAAAGAAAATATTTACAATAACCAATAATAGGGCACACGTTTGCAATTCCCCGGCAACGGCGCCATTTTGACGATCGGATTTCTGCTAGTAAAGAATTTGCAATAAATTCTCGCGTTGTAAGTATAATTTCTAAACCAACAGAGAATCCTCTCGTACAAAAGTTTTGTTTGTCACTTAAGCAAACCCAATAAAAATAAATAACCGAAGTATTCAAACTTTGGGTCGTCTTCTCAAGGAATTGCAGGGATGTGTGTTTTATTATTGGTTATGAAAAACAGTGTTTTTGGGTTTTTGAAAGGTTTGAACAAGAGAAATAAATTGTAGGAATTAATAAATCAATAGCTAAGAAAACTCTTGGCAAGCTATGAGAATTGGAAGTCCTATCCTAGTTATCTTTATCAATTGTGATGAGAATTGGCTTTTGCTCCCACTTAGTCAACCTCTAACTACGAAGGTAAGTCAGGTGGATAAATCAATATGAATCTTCAACTCCTGGTCTTTCCCATGGAAAGGCTAGAGTTAGTGGAATCCAAATTAATTAGCAAGGAATTCCAATTTTCAGTCAACACCTCGAGTTTGATAACTCAAGCGTCACCAATTACTTAACCAAACCCAAAAGGGAAAATTCTAAATTAAATTGAAAATATCATAAATAGAATAAAGCAATCATAAATCTGAAATACCTCAAATTACGTTTAAACATAAATTCAAATCTAACATGGAAAGGTTCATAAGCTAAATTGAAAAGATAAATATCAATTAAAGTAATAAAATAAAGAATAAATGACCATTTGTACCCATGAGAGTTCAGAACGCTGACATTTGTATCCATCGTAGATTGAAACTGACTTTGTAACCATGAAAGATGGGTTCCGTGTGACAAAAATAGCCTGACTTGGATTGGCACTTGCTTCGGACTTGAAGGGTCCTACGTGGCTCTCCGAACCCTCCAAAGCCCAATGTTGTGTTGATGGAGTCTTGAACGATTACGAACCCTAACATGCCGTCGGGACCGGAACGCCGCCTCATTCGTCTGCCATTCATGGTACCGGGCAGAGGCGCTCACCCGATCTGATCTCTTCATCGGAAATTGCTACGCCATTTCGCCACACCGCGCCACCTCCCGCTTCCGCCGTGTCCGGTTCCTCACTGTGAAGGGCAAGCCTTGCTTCGCGGACTTCGATCTGTTGCCGCTTAACTGGGTTGCCCACTTCTCTCCCTGGGGCTCTGCACTTGCCGATGCCTACCCTTGGCTCGAGAAGCTTCACCTGAAGCGTGTGTCTCTCACTGATGATAACCTCAACCTTATCGCTCGCTCCTTCCCTTCCTTGAAGGAACTCGTTCTCGTGTGCCGTGAAGGTTTTGGGATCGCGGGAATTGGCGCTATTGCTGCCAGCTGCAGGTATTCACTGTTTTTATCTATATTGGGTTCTTGTTTGATAAGGAAAGGTTGCATATTTTTGTGGCATTGTTGGGTACTGGGTATGCACTCTAGGTGTTTGTACATTTGACTCTTCATTGTGTGGTATTTGTTTGTTGTGTTAAAGGGGTTTCATACCTTCACTGCCTTGTATTGGCAGGTTGATGAGAGTGCTTGACCTTGTGGAGTCTGTGGTTGAGGATGCTGATGAAGACGAGGAGGTGATGGATTGGATATCATGTTTTTCGGATCGTGAGACTCATCTGGAGTCTCTTGTGTTTGAGTGCGTTGAGTGCCGGGTCAATTTTGAGGCCTTGGAAAGGTTAGTGGCTAGATCACCTTACCTGAAGAAGCTTAGGCTGAATCATTATGTTTTCATTCCTCAGTTGTACCGCCTGATGCATCGAGCTCCACAGCTCACCCATCTTGGGACAGGTTCATTTTGTGCATCAAATGATGTGGCTGTTGGTGATCAGGAACTGGATTACTCATCTGCCTTTGCAGCTTGCAAATCCCTAGTTTGTTTGTCTGGGTTCCGGGATATTTTGCCGGATTAATCCCTGGGTTCGACCTCTGCTAGCTATTCCTTGCACGTTCCTCTTTCACATTTTCGTACTGATGGCTTGCTACTGCTCTGAATGGCTTTTCTGTCTTGGGAATGACAGCGTTGAAAGCCGTAGTTTCAGGGTGATGGCTTGGGAGTGTTCCAGACGTCTTCTCCATAGTTGGAAGCAAAACGACGATCTCTGCTAGGGCATCAGCAGAGTCCCGAGAAATTTGCAAAATTTTGTTCAATCTTCACACCTTTACTAAAAAAAATTGTTTAATTCCACGTAGATTGGGCTTTGGGAGGTTCGGAGAGCCACGTAGGACCCTTCAAGCCCGAACCAGGTGCCAATCCAAGCCAGGCTATTTTTGTCAAACGGAACCCATCTCTCATGGTTACAAAGTCAGTTTCAATCTACGATGGGTACAAATGTCAGCGTTCTGAATTCTCATGGGTACAAATGGTCATTTATTCTAAAATAAAAGTAGAAAATAAATTAAAGGAACATTGAACCTGTGATGAAGAAGAAATAATCCTAAATCCTAAAACTAAGAGAAATCATAATTCCTAAAACCTAAGAAAGGAGAGAACCTCTCTCTAAAAACTACATCTAAATTATGAAAAGTGAATTATGAGTCATCCCCCTTCATTCCTCCACTTTGCAGCCTTTAATCTGTGTTTTCTGGGCTTGAAACTGGGCCGGAAATAGACCAGAAATCACTGGGGGCAAAATCTGCCACGCTGAGTTTCGTCACTGCGACGCGTCCGCGTGGAGCACGCGTTCGCATTGCCTAGCTGTACGGCCACTATGGGAAATTATATATCAAATCGAAGCCTCGGAAGTTAGCTTTTCAACGCAAATAGAACCGCATCATTTAGACCTTTGTAGCTCAAGTTTTGATCATTTGAGTGCGAAGAGGTCAGGCTAGACAACAAAGCAATTTCTTCAAGTTCTTGTATTCTTTCTACTTTTGCATGCTTCCTTTCCATCCTGTGAGCCATTCCTGCCCTATAAACTTTGAAATCACTTAACACACATATCAAGGCATCGAATGGTAATAAGAGATGATTAAAATACACAAATTAAAGGCTCTAGGAAGCAAGTTTTCAATCATAGAACAAATTCTGGGAAGGAATTGTAAAACCATGCAAATAGTATGAATAAGTGTGCAAAGGCTTGATAAAAACCACTCAATTGAGTACAAGATAAACCATAAAATAGTGGTTTATCAGTAAACCTCAACATAACTTACAACCTTAGCAGTATAAAAAGAGTAATCTAACTTAAGAAATATTATATTCTAACAATCTCCGCTGTCCCACAGCCTTCACCAACCTATCCTCCACGCGATCCCATCGCCACCGCCTTTCGAGCCTCCTCAATCCCAGTAGAAATCACAATTAATTACAATGCAAGTAAAACACAAGTAGAAGCATATAATACAAGTAGTTCAAGTAAGCAAATAGGCATGTTATTCAATTAGGCATACAATTACAAGTCGGCAAAACAAACAAGCAGATAGAAAATGCACATAATGAATGCTTGTCCTATTAGCTGTGATATCACATTGTCGGTTCAATTGTCAACCCGACACATCTCCATGGAGATGTCGCCCTTCGGAATCATTATTGGGAACCCCCGAAATATAGTGCTTGGATCACTGTCCAGGGTTTTGTGCCTGCGCACTCTATTGATCCGAAGGGATGCAAGCGGGATTTAACCATTGTCCTTACGTTGCCACCGCTACCTCGACAGGTAGGATCCAACCGCCATCCCTGCCAAGCGCATAGCGTCTCATAATCTCAATAGCCACTACCTCGACAGGAGGGATCCAACCGCCGTCCCTGTTGGACGCATAGTGTATCATAATCTTAATATGAATCAGTACTTCAGTGGTTTTCAGAAACATTTTCAGCATACATGGATCCATCATCTCATTCAGAGTCCTTGACTTATCTCAACCACTGTCCATTCACAATTCAGTTCCAAACTCAATAGTTCATCAGTTTCATTTTCACATACCAGTCTACCTTCACCCGCCATCAAACTATCCCCAGTACACCCGAAACCTAATCCTCCGTTTTCTAATTATCATATTAATACCAACTAAAACCCATAGTTTATTTTTCCAAGTTCTCATACTCAAAATCAAGCCCAAAAGCCTTAAAATGGAGTTATAGAAGTTTACAATCTTGTTGGGAAGGTGAATTTGTTGAAAACAAAGTTTAAATTTGAGAAACAGGGTGTGTGCGTACGCACAAGGGTGTGCGCGCGCACGCCCAAGAGAAGTTTTTAAAGGTGTGCGTACGCATATAGGTGTGCGTACGCACAGGTACCGAAATTCATAAGCTCTGTTCGCTCGCACAACCTGTGCTAGCCCCCTCAACAAACTGGTTTTCCCAACGTGTGCCTGCGCACAGGGCTGTGCGTACGCACAGGTTGCAAATCATCATTGGTATGTGCACAAACAAGATGTGCTAGTGCTGTAAACAAATTGTTTGCCTCTGCGTGTGTGTACATACAGGTCTGTGCGTGCACACAAATTAAAATGTTTCGCAGAGGTGTGCGTGCGCATGAGGCTGTGCGTGCGCACATACCAGAAATCACAAAATTCTGCAACTTTGTAGAATTTCAGATTTTTATACCAATCTTTGAATGATCATAACTTCCTCTACAAAACCCAATTCTTACAAACTTTATATCAAATTGAAGGGTTTTCAATAAGCTTTAATTTCAAATAAATTCCAATCAATTTTGAAAACTGAGGCATAAGTTATAATCAGACAAAGTTCACCAAAAATCAACTTTTGCCAAAAGTTCACCAATAACCAATTTCTCAATTTTTCACAACTTAAACCAACCAAAACCAAATAAAGCCATTTCAAACTCCATTTTTCACCAAGTTCTACCCTCTTGGGTCCCAATTCACATTCGATACCAACCTTCCATCACACTTCATCATTTTCAATCTCAATATCAACATATAATAATTACAAATAATTCTCCACCAACAAATTCATCATCCATCATTCTATCACTATCAATTTTCATCTTTAAACTCATTCATGCTCTACATCAATGATCAACAATAATCATTCATCCAAAATTCATCATACATCATAATCTCAACATCATTATTTAACAACATAAATAATAGAAATTCATCACACCTCATTCAACCAACCATCATCAACAACCATATTAATTCAATCCCTATCCTATGGGTCACTAGTCTAAGTGTCCATGAATATTATATACTACATAGAGGAAACCGAAACCATACCTTGGCCGATTTCCAATATGTACCGAAACCCGATGGAGCACAAGCAAGCTTTCAATCACCAACCAACCACCAATCTCACCTTCAAAGCTCCAAATCAACTCCAACAAGTGCAAGAACTTAACTAAAACCATATAAACTATCATAAATCAACACCTAGGGTTTCTAAATTCACAAATTCACAAGGTAAAGAGTTTCCTTACCTTTTTCGATGGTGTTTGGGGCACAAACCACCAATAGCCCAACCTTAGAGACCACCTAATCAATCAAAACACAAAAATTCACTTAAAACAAAAATCCAAATTTTTGAAATTATTAGGGCACTAAACTGGACAGATATGATTGAAAAGCTGATGGACGAAATTGTGATCACTACAATTTCGCACAACTAACCAGCAAGTGTACTGGGTCGTCCAAGTAATAAACCTTACGCGAGTAAGGGTCGATCCCACAGAGATTGTTGGTATGAAGCAAGCTATGGTCACCTTGTAAATCTTAGTCAGGCAAACTCAAATGGTTATGGGTGATATACGAATAAAACATAAAGATAGAGATAGAGATACTTATGTAATTCATTGGTAGGAATTTCAGATAAGCGTATGAAGATGCTTGGTCCCTTCCGTCTCTCTGCTTTCCTACTGTCTTCATCCAATCCTTCTTACTCCTTTCCATGGCAAGCTGTATGCAAGGGTTTCACCGTTGTCAGTGGCTACCTCCCATCCTCTCAGTGGAAATGTTCAACGCACCCTGTCATGGCACGGCTATCCATCTGTCGGTTCTCAATCAGGCCGGAATAGAATCCAGTGATTCTTTTGCGTCTGTCACTAACGCCCCGCCCTCAGGAGTTTGAAGCTCGTCACAGTCATTCAATCATTGAATCCTACTCAGAATACCACAGACAAGGTTTAGACCTTCCGGATTCTCTTGAATGCCGCCATCAGTTCTAGCTTATACCATGAAGATTCCGGTTAAAGAATCCAAGAGATATCCACCCAATCTAAGGTAGAACGGAGGTGGTTGTCAGGCACGCGTTCATAGGTGAGAATGATGATGAGTGTCACGGATCATCACATTCATCAAGTTGAAGAACAAGTGATATCTTGGAACAAGAACAAGCGGAATTGAATAGAAGAACAACAGTAATTGCATTAATACTCGAGGTACAGCAGAGCTCCACACCTTAATCTATGGTGTGTAGAAACTCCACCGTTGAAAATACATAAGAACAAGGTCTAGGCATGGCCGAATGGCCAGCCTCCCAAAGTGATCAAAAGATCTAAAGATCAACAGATTCCAAAGATCAGAAGATGAAAATACAATAGTAAAAGGTCCTATATATAGAGAACTAGTAGCCTAGGGTGTACAGAGATGAGTAAATGACATAAAAATCCATTTTCGGGCCCACTTGATGTGTGCTTGGGCTGAGCATTGAAGCATTTTCGTGTAGAGACTCTTCTTGGAGTTAAACGCTAGCTTTTGTGCCAGTTTGGGCGTTTAACTCCCATTTTGGTGCCAGTTCCGGCGTTTAACGCTGGGAAATCTGAAGGTGACTTTGAACGCCGGTTTGGGCCATCAAATCTTGGGCAAAGTATAAACTATCATATATTGCTGGAAAGCCCAGGATGTCTACTTTCCAACGCCGTTAAAAGCGCGCCAATTGAGCTTCTGTAGCTCCAGAAAATCCACTTCGAGTGCAAGGAGGTCAGAATCCAACAGCATCTGCAGTCCTTTTCAGTCTCTGAATCAGATTTTTGCTCAGGTCCCTCAATTTCAGCCAAAAAATACCTGAAATCACAAAAAAATACACAAACTCATAGTAAAGTCCAGAAAAGTGAATTTTAACTAAAAACTAATAAAAATATACTAAAAACTCAACTAAATATACTAAAAACATACTAAAAATAATGCCAAAAAGCGTACAAATTATCCGCTCATCACAACACCAAACTTAAATTGTTGCTTGTCCCCAAGCAACTGAAAATCAAATAAGATAAAAAGAAGAGAATATACTATAGACTCCAAATTATCAATGAAACTTAGCTCCAATTAGATGAGCGGGACTAGTAGCTTTTTGCCTCTGAACAGTTTTGGCATCTCACTTTATCCTTTGAAATTCAGAATGATTGGCTTCTCTAGGAACTCAGAGTCCATATAGTGTTATTGATTCTCCTAGTTAAGTATGATGATTCTTGAACACAGCTACTTTATGAGTCTTGGCCGTGGCCCAAAGCACTCTGTCTTCCAGTATTACCACCGGATACATACATGCCACAGACACATAATTGGGTGAACCTTTTAAGATTGTGACTCAGCTTTGCTAGAGTCCCCAATTAGAGGTGTCCAGGGTTCTTAAGCACACTCTTTTTGTCTTGGATCACAACTTTATTTCTTTCTTTTTCTTTCTTTTTCTCTTTCTTTTTTTTTTGTCTCTCTTTTTTTTTTGTATTCACTGCTTTTTCTTGCTTCAAGAATCATTTTTATGATTTTTCAGATCCTCAGTAACATGTCTCCTTTTTCATCATTCTTTCAAGAGCCAACAATTTTAACATTCATGAACAACAAATTCAAAAGACATATGCACTGTTTAAGCATACATTCAGAAAACAAAAAGTATTGTCACCACATCAAACTAATTAAGCTAGTTTTAAAGATGAATTCGAAATCTTGTACTTCTTGTTCTTTTGTGATAAAAACAGTTTTCATTTAAGAAAGGTGATGGATTCATAGGACATTCATAACTTTAAGGCATAGACACTAATAATCATAAGACACAAACATGGATAAACATAAAGCATAATTTTTGAAAAACAGAAAAGTAAAGAACAAGGAGATTAAAGAACGGGTCCACCTTAATGATGGCGGCTTGTTCTTCCTCTTGAAGATCCTATGGAGTGCTTGAGCTCCTCAATGTCTCTTCCTTGTCTTTGTTGCTCCTCTCTCATGATTCTTTGATCTTCTCTAATTTCATGGAGGAGGATGGAATGTTCTTGGTGCTCCACCCTTAGTTGTCCCATGTTGGAACTCAATTCTCCTAGGGAGGTGTTGATTTGCTCCCAATAGTTTTGTGGAGGAAAGTGCATCCCTTGAGGCATCTCAGGGATTTCATGATGAGAGGGGTCTCTTGTTTGCTCCATCCTTTTCTTAGTGATGGGCTTGTCCTCATCAATGAGGATGTCTCCTTCTATGTCAACTCCTACTTATAGAGTTCTTGGGCTATAACCTCATGAACTTCTACTTCTTCTCCAATCATGATGCTATAGATCATGATGGCCCGGTCTAGAGTAACTTCAGACCGGTTGCTAGTGGGAATGATTGAGCGTTGGATAAACTCCAACCATCCTCTAGCCACGGGCTTGAGGTCATGCCTTCTTAATTGAACTGGCTTCCCTCTTGAATCTCTCTTCCATTGGGCGCCCTCTTCATAAATGTCAGTGAGGACTTGGTCCAACCTTTGATCAAAGTTGACCCTTCTTGTGTAAGGATGTTCATCTCCTTGCATCATGGGCAAGTTGAATGCTAACCTCACATTTTCCGGACTAAAATCTAAGTATTTCCCCCGAACCATTGTAAGCCAATTCTTTGGGTTCGGGTTCACACTTTGATCATGGCTCTTGGTGATCCATGCATTGGCATAGAATTCTTGAACCATCAAGATTCCAACTTGTTGAATGGGGTTGGTAAGAACTTCCCAACCTCTTCTTCGAATCTCATGTCGGATCTCCGGATATTCACTCTTTTTGAGTTTGAAAGGGACCTCGGGGATCACCTTTTTCAAGGCCACAACTTCATAGAAGTGGTCTTGATGCACCCTTGAGATGAATCTCTCCATCTCCCATGACTCGGAGGTGGAAGCTTTTGCCTTCCCTTTCCTCTTTCTAGAGGTTTCTCCGGCCTTGGATGCCATAAATGGTTATGGAAAAACAAAAAGCAATGCTTTTACCACACCAAACTTAAAAGGTTTGCTCGTCCTCGAGCAAAAGAAGAAAGAGGAGAGTAGAAGAAGAAGAAAATGGAGGAGATGGAGGAGGCTTATGTTTCGGCCAAAGGGGGAAGAAGTAGTGTTTAGGGTGTGTGAAAATGAAGGAGTGAAGATGGGTTTATATAGGGGTGAAGGGAGGGGTAGGGTTCGGCCATTATGGGTGGGTTTGGGAGGGAAAGTGGTTTGAATTTGAATGGTGAGGTAGGTGGGGTTTTATGAAGGATGGATGTGAGTGGTGAAGAGAAAGATGGGATTTGATAGGTGAAGGGTTTTTGGGGAAGAGTGGTAGAGGTGATTGGTGAATGAGTGAAGAAGAGAGAGGGTGGTGGGGTTGGTGGGGATCCTGTGGGGTCCATAGATCCTGAGGTGTCAAGGAAAAGTCATCCCTGCACCAAATGGCATCCGAAAATGCGTTTTTAGCCAATTCTGGCGTTAAACGCCGGGCTGGTGCCCATTTCTGGCGTTTAACGCCAGGTTCTTGCCCTTTCCTGGCGTTTAACACCAGTCTGGTGCCCCTTTCTGGCGTTAAACGTCCAGAATGGTGCCAGACTGGGCGTTAAACGCCCATCTGCTAGCCATACTGGCGTTTAAACGCCAGTAGGTTCTTCCTCCAGGGTGTGCTATTTTTCTTCCTGTTTTTCATTCTGATTTTGCTTTTTCAATTGATTTTGTGACTTCTCATGATCATCAACCTACAGAAAACATAAAATAACAATGGAAAATAGATAAAATATAACATTGGGTTGCCTCCCAACAAGCGCTTCTTTAATGTCAGTAGCTTGACAGTGGGCTCCCATGGAGCCTCACAAATGCTCAGAGCAATGTTGGAACCTCCCAACACCAAACATAGAGTTTGAATGTGGGGGTTCAACACCAAACTTAGAGTTTGGTTGTGGCCTCCAAACACCAAACTTAGAGTTTGACTGTGGGGGCTCTGTTTGACTCTGTTTTGAGAGAAGCTCTTCATGCTTCCTCTCCATGGTGACAGAGGGATATCCTTGAGCCTTAAACACAAAGGATTTCTCATTCACTTGAATGATCAGTTCACCTCTATCAACATCAATCACAGCCTTTGCTGTGGCTAGGAAGGGTCTGCCAAGGATGATGGATTCGTCCATGCACTTCCCAGTCTCTAGGACTATGAAATCAGTAGGGATGTAATGGTTTTCAACTTTTACCAGAACATTCTCTACAAGTCCATAGACTTGTTTCTTTGAATTGTCTACCATCTCTAGTGAGATTCTTGCAGCTTGTACCTCAGAGATCCCTAGCTTCTCCATTATAGAGAGAGGCATGAGGTTTACACTTGACCCTAGGTCACACAAGGCCTTCTTGAAGGTCATGGTGCCTATGGCGCAAGGTATTGAGAACTTTCCAGGATCTTGTCTCTTTTGAGGTAATTTCTGCCTAGACAAGTCATCCAGTTCTTTGGTGAGCAAAGGAGGTTCGTTCTCCCAAGTCTCATTACCAAATAACTTGTCATTTAGCTTCATGATTGCTCCAAGGTATTTAGCAACTTGCTCTTCAGTGACATACTCATCCTCTTCAGAGGAAGAATACTCATCAGAGCTCATGAATGGCAGAAGTATGTCCAGTGGAATCTCTATGGTCTCATTTTGAGCCTCAGATTCCCATGGTTCCTCATTGGGGAATTCATTGGAGGCCAGTGGACGCCCATTGAGGTTTTCCTCAGTGGCGTTCACTGCCTCTTCTTCCTCTCTAAATTCGGCCATGTTGATGGCCTTGCACTCTCCTTTTGGATTTTCTCCTGTATTGCTTGGAAGAGTACTAGGAGGGAGTTCAGTAATTTTCTTGCTCAGCTGACCCACTTGTGCCTCCAAATTTCTAATGGAGGACCTTGTTTCAGTCATGAAACTTTGAGTGGTTTTGATTAGATCAGAGACCATGGTTGCTAAGTCAGAGGTGTTCTGCTTAGAACTCTCTGTCTGTTGCTGAGAAGATGATGGAAAAGGCTTGCCATTGCTAAACCTGTTTCTTCCACCATTATTGTTATCGAAACCTTGTTGAGGTCTCTGTTGATCCTTCCATGAGAGATTTGGATGATTTCTCCATGAAGAATTATAGGTGTTTCCATAGGGTTCTCCCATGTAATTCACCTCTTCCATTGAAGGGTTCTCAGGATCATAAGCTTCTTCTTCAGATGAAACATCCTTAGTACTGTTTGGTGCATTTTGCATTCTAGACAGACTTTGAGAAATCAAATTGACTTGTTGAGTCAATATTTTATTCTGAGCCAGTATGGCATTCAGAGTATCAATCTCAAGAACTCCTTTCTTCTAACTTGTCCCATTGTTCACAGGATTCCTTTCAGAAGTGTACATGAATTGGTTATTTGCAACCATTTCAATTAGTTCTTGAGCTTCTGTGGGCGTCTTCTTCAGATGAAGAGATCCTCCAGCAGAGCTATCCAAAGACATCTTGGATAGTTCAGAGAGACCATCATAGAAAATACCTATGATGCTCCATTCAGAAAGCATATCAGAGGGACACTTTCTGATCAATTGTTTGTATCTTTCCCAAGCTTCATAGAGGGATTCTCCTTCCTTCTGTCTGAAGGTTTGGACTTCCACTCTAAGCTTACTCAATTTTTGAGGTGGAAAGAACTTTGCCAAGAAGGCATTGACTAGCTTTTCCCATGAGTTCAGGCTTTCTTTAGGTTGTGAGTCCAACCATGTCCTAGCTCTGTCTCTTACAGCAAAAGGGAATAGCATTAGTCTGTAGACCTCAGGGTCAACCCCATTAGTCTTGACAGTGTCACAGATTTGCAAGAATTCAGCTAAAAACTGATGAGGATCTTCCAATGGAAGTCCATGGAACTTGCAATTCTGTTGCATTAGAGAAACTAATTGAGGCTTAAGCTCAAAGTTGTTTGCTCCAATGGCAGGGATAGAGATGCTTCTCCCATAGAAGTCGGGAGTAGGTGCAGTAAAGTCACCCAGCACCTTCCTTGCATTGTTGGCATTGTTGTTGTTTTCGGCTGCCATGGGTTCTTCTTCTTTGAAGATTTCTGTTAGGTCCTCTACAGAGAGTTGTGCCTTAGCTTCTCTTAGCTTTCGCTTCAAGGTCCTTTCAGGTTCAGGGTCAGCTTCAACAAGAATGCCTTTGTCTTTGCTTCTGCTCATATGAAAAAGAAGAGAACAAGAAGATATGGAATCTTCTATGTCACAGTATAGAGATTCCTTGAGGTGTCAGAGGAACAGAAAAATAGAAGAAAGAGGTAGAAGAATTCGAACTTAGTGAGATAGAGTTCGAATTGTGCATTGAGGAGGAGTGGTACTCTATAAATAGAAGGATGTGAGAAGAGGGGAAGAGTTTTTCGAAAAAAAAATTAAAAACATTTTAAAAACATTTTGAAAAACTTTAATTGATTTTCGAAAACCAAGAGTGGGAAAGAAATCAAGTAATTTTTGAAAAAGATTTTGAAATTAGAAATTAAAAAGATATGATTGAAAACTATTTTGAAAAAGATGTGATTAAAAAGATATGATTGAAAAGTTATGGTTTTAAAAAGATATGATTGAAAAGATATGATTTGAAAAACAATTTTAAAAAAGATTTGATTTTAAAAATTAATGACTTGCCTAACAAGAAAAGATATGATTCAAACATTAAACCTTTCTCAACAGAAAAGGCAACAAACTTGAGATATGATTTTGAAAAAGGAAAGAAATTGATTTTGAAAATATTTGATTGAAAAGATATGATTTGAAAAAGATTTGATTTTGAAAACTTTGAAAACTTGAAAAAAATTTGCATTAAAAAACAGAATCTTCCCTCTTGTGCCATCCTGGCGTTAAACGCCCAGAATGGTGCACATTCTGGCGTTTAACGCCCAAAGCACTACCCTTTTGGGCGTTAAACGCCCAGCCAGGCACTCTGGCTGGCGTTTAAACGCCAGTTTGCCTTCCTCACTGGGCGTTTTGAACGCCCAGCTTTTTCTGTATAATTCCTCTGCTGTATGTTATGAATCTTCAATTCTCTGTATTATTGACTTGAAAAGACACAAATTAAAAATATTTTTGGAATTTTAATAATGAGGAATAATCAAAATGCAACTAAAATCAAATAACAATGCATGCAAGACACCAAACTTAGCAGTTTGTATACTACGGACACTAACAACATGAGAATGCACATGAGAAACAACAAAACACTCAATTCAAGAGAATTCAAAGATCAGAGCAAGGAAGTCATCAAGAACATCTTGAAAATTAATGAAGACACATGCATGAATTCGAAAAAATGCAAGAAGAATAGAAACATGCAATTGACACCAAATTTAACATGAGACACTAGACTCAACAAGAAACATAGAATATTTTTGGTTTTTATGATTTTGTATTTTTTTTTTTTTTTTGGTTTTTTCGAAAATTAAGTGGAAAAGAAAATAAAGGTATCAAAATTCTTAATGAGAATTCCAGGAATCATGCAATGTTAGTCTAAAGCTTTAGTCTAAAGAAATTAGACATGGCTAGCCAAGCTTCAGCAGGAAATTACAGTCAAGAGCTAAATTGATGAGAATCAATCAGCTTTGGTGATGATAAGAACATCACCTTGAAACACTAGAATTCATTCTTAAGAACTCTGAAGATAAATACCTAATCTAAGCAACAAGATGAACCGTCAGTTGTCCATACACGAAACAATCCCCGGCAACGGCGCCAAAAACTTGATGGACGAAATTGTGATCACTACAATTTCGCACAACTAACCAGCAAGTGTACTAGGTCGTCCAAGTAATAAACCTTACGCGAGTAAGGGTCGATCCCACAGAGATTGTTGGTATGAAGCAAGCTATGGTCACCTTGTAAATCTTAGTCAGGCAAACTCAAATGGTTATGGGTGATATACGAATAAAACATAAAGATAGAGATAGAGATACTTATGTAATTCATTGGTAGGAATTTCAGATAAGCGTATGAAGATGCTTGGTCCCTTCCGTCTCTCTGCTTTCCTACTGTCTTCATCCAATCCTTCTTACTCCTTTCCATGGCAAGCTGTATGCAAGGGTTTCACCGTTGTCAGTGGCTACCTCCTATCCTCTCAGTGGAAATGTTCAACGCACCCTGTCACGGCACGGCTATCCATCTGTCGGTTCTCAATCAGGCCGAAATAGAATCCAGTGATTCTTTTGCGTCTGTCACTAACGCCCCGCCCTCAGGAGTTTGAAGCTCGTCACAGTCATTCAATCATTGAATCCTACTTAGAATACCACAGACAAGGTTTAGACCTTCCAGATTCTCTTGAATGCCGCCATCAGTTCTAGCTTATACCACGAAGATTCTGGTTAAAGAATCCAAGAGATATCCACCCAATCTAAGGTAGAACGGAGGTGGTTGTCAGGCACGCGTTCATAGGTGAGAATGATGATGAGTGTCACGGATCATCACATTCATCAAGTTGAAGAACAAGTGATATCTTGGAACAAGAACAAGCGGAATTGAATAGAAGAACAATAGTAATTGCATTAATACTCGAGGTACAACAGAGCTCCACACCTTAATCTATGGTGTGTAGAAACTCCACCGTTGAAAATACATAAGAACAAGGTCTAGGCATGGCCGAATGGCCAGCCTCCCAAAGTGTTCAAAAGATCTAAAGATCAACAGATTCCAAAGATCAGAAGATGAAAATACAATAGTAAAAGGTCCTATATATAGAGAACTAGTAGGCTAGGGTGTACAGAGATGAGTAAATGACATAAAAATCCACTTCCGGACCCACTTGGTGTGTGCTTGGGCTGAGCATTGAAGCATTTTCGTGTAGAGACTCTTCTTGGAGTTAAACGCCAGCTTTTGTGCCAGTTTGGGCGTTTAACTCCCATTTTGGTGCCAGTTCCGGCGTTTAACGCTGGGAAATCTGAAGGTGACTTTGAACGCCGGTTTGGGCCATCAAATCTTGGGCAAAGTATGGACTATCATATATTGCTGGAAATCCCAGGATGTCTACTTTCCAACGCCGTTGAGAGCGCGCCAATTGGGCTTCTGTAGCTCCAGAAAATCCACTTCGAGTGCAGGGAGGTCAGAATCCAACAGCATCTGCAGTCCTTTTCAGTCTCTGAATCAGATTTTTGCTCAGGTCCCTCAATTTCAGCCAGAAAATACCTGAAATCACAGAAAAACATACAAACTCATAGTAAAGTCCAGAAAAGTGAATTTTAACTAAAAACTAATAAAAATATACTAAAAACTCAACTAAATATACTAAAAACATACTAAAAATAATGCCAAAAAGCGTACAAATTATCCGCTGATCAAAAGCTTACCACAATACCTAGCTAGAAATGACGGGCTCGGTGAGTGCTTCGCGTTGCCGCTAACGGCACACGAATCGGAGTACCGTAGCTCAAGTTATGGTCATCGGAAGAGATGAGTGAACAGTGACAATGGTGGAAAGCTCTCACCTCTCTCCTCACTTCAGCTGCTATTGTGTTTATGTTATGAGGATAAATGTGGCTGAAATGGGTTCATTTAAGTGTATTTATATATTGGGTTTGGGCACAACTTGGATCCGGTCCAACCCATTAGCATTTTTGGCCTGTTTGGCCCAACTTTGGACCAAATCTTTTAAATTAGTGTCCGGTTTCTAATTCTAAAGATTTTTCTAAGGTTTTCTACTGTTTTTAATTATTCTCGCACAGTACCAAACAGATCTAAGCCGATACTGCCGGTTAATTTACCAGTACACATTTTTACGTAATTTTCCGAAGAAAATTATATTTTCCAACTTAGAAAAATTCACTGAGTCCAAATATCATATTTATATTTTCTAATTAATATTTTAAAATTTTGAACCTATTTTGGGCAATTAAATCATTATTATTTTACGTTAATTAATTAGTTATTTAATTTGCGATTCTAACTGCTGGGCCGAACCACTCGTTGAACCGGCTGTGCAGCGGACTCGATCAAACTTGGTTTGACCCGACAGGTTTTTATGAAATCCGATAACCCGATCGGTTAATTTGACCCGGTCCGGTTTGCATTTTTTTTTTCCTAAACCTGATATGGCGTCGTTTCAGAACTCCCCCCTTTTCTCTTTTCCCTTTCAACAAAACCCTAATACCCAAATGCCAAATCTAAGACTCTGAAATCTGAATGTGAGTGGAAGTGTGGAATGGTGGAGCCCCCCTAACCCAGCCAAGTGCCAGCCTCATCTCTGTGCTTTCTTCGTCTCACTCGCTGGCTCATGGCCTAACCCTGACCTCGTCGTTCTCTCGTCTCTCCCCTCACCTCGACGGTCATCACTCTCAGTCTCTCACGACCTCACTTCGTCACTTTCTCAGTCTCTCATCTCGTCCCCTCACCTCGGTTGTCATCGTCGTCCCGTGCCCCGGCATTCTGTTCGTCAGCGGTAGAAGTAGACGGAACCAGTCAAGCAACAACTGCTCCCTCAGGTCATGGTGGTCGTCATCTTGTGTCGCGCCAGTCGCAGTGTCGGACCCCGTCAATCAAGTGACCTTCCTTCAAGTTTTTTACTCTGTTTTTTCACTTGAATTGATGTTGAATCTGGTGGTTGTTGCTGTTGTATTTGGTTTGAGTTGTTGAACTTGAAAAATTTAGAGTTAGAAATTTAGATTTGTTATTAGATTTGGTTAATGTTGTTGTTATATTTGGTTTTAGAGTTGGTGAATAGAAACTTAGAATTGTTAATGAATCTGGTTAATGTTGCAGTTGTATTTGGTTTTAGAGTTGGTGAACTTGAGACAATTTGAATACTTGTTGGATAACAGAGTTGTTTACTAGATAATGTTTGAATTGAATACTTGAATTTTGTTGCTGGATGATAATGTTTGAAACTTTGAATTTGAATACTTTGGTGGTTGTTGCTGTGTTGTTTAAAATCTCATTTAGGTAAATTTTTTGTTGTTGAAAATCTTTTATTTCTTTTGCTAGAATTTTAAAAACGTCTTCATCTCAAACTCCACCAGAAATGCCACCATCTCAAGAACAAGCATCATCAACAACTCCTTGTACTTCATTTACCAATTGTGTTCTTCGTTCGTCGTTGTTGATTTAAATTGAGAATATATTTTGTACTAGAAACCAATTTATTATTTTTTTTAGATCATTAGTTGTGTTTAAAAATTGATATTAGATTATTAATATTTGTAAAGGCTTGCATTTTAAGACATTATTTTAATTTTATTTATATAATTTTATATTTTTTTAATTATGTCCAAATTAACTGAATGAATCAATGATCCACCAGTTGAACCACTAATCCGGTAACCCGGTCATATGACCGGATTGATTACCAATTCAGTTATGATAACTATGGAGAAGAGTAAAGGGAAGAGACGGATAGAAAACCAATATATTAATTTTTTTTTCGGTGAACACCAATATATATTAAATTTATTAAAAAATTATGTTGATGGACTCATGGATTGAGTCCTTGACCCAGCCCGTAGCACACTACGGTTTCGGCCTTGTCAATTATTTAGCCATACCCGTCGTGGGCCAACCAATTTGATAGCTTTGTGTGCAATGATACCCTAACTCACATCTGCTTTTCCAAAATCACACAACTCCCAAAACAAATCCAAACGAATTAAAAAACAAATCCAAAATATAACCCAAAAAAAACCAAATCCAAAAGAATTGTCGAGTTGTTCCAACTTCCAACCATGACTAACTTGTTAAACAATTGTTTTAAATTTACTTACAATTAGAGTATTTTGACTAACATTCTATATCTTTTTGGGTTTTCTTTAATCATTGCTTATTCTTTAAGTTCTTTCTGCCAACGATAGTTTTTTTTTTTTTCTTAATCTCTTTTGATTAACTCTATCCAAAGACAATATATATGGTAGGAATTCGTGCTTCTACGATGAATAGCTAACCGCAATGTACATCTTCGCATAAGTGGTTGCATATAAGCGACACATCTAATTGCTCCCAAAGAATACATAACGATAGTTAAATAATTACTCCTTTCCTTTTGTAAGGGAAAAAAGAGAGGAGAAATTCAATTGACTAACATTTTACTTGTTTTAAAGGGTTTGTTCATCAAGTAACGCGAGATAAATCATAAATGAGGCATCACAAGATATTAGCGAACAGTAGCATGCCTCCAAAAAGTAGAAAAGCAAGCAGGCCCTTAACAGTGTGATACAAATTTACTAAGTCTAAATCCCAGTATATACCTGTGTAGCCCCCATCAACCAGGTATATTTGTAACTAATCTGTCATGGGGAAAAAACTGCGGCCTTCAGACTTGCCACTGGTTTTGCAGACTTCATTAGGACCAGCAAGTGATCAATTACACCTTACAAGACCATGAATCAGAATAGTTACCTATATATGCATACCGCAAAATGAATCATATCTCAGAACAGTTTAGAAACAAAACACCAACTTGTAAGTTCTAGACCCTTTGTATTCACTTTTTATATATCTAACAGGCCAGATAGTAACAGCATACTGAAAAAAGGAAGCATTTCTATTACTTATCAACTAACGGGAATATATTATCATCCATTGCTGTACCTCAGACCAAAATGGGACAGCCAACATTCTGCAGTAGAATAAGAAATTATCCATCTGAAACCAGCGGTAAATTAGGTGATAGATGACTTGCACACCGGGCATGATGTTTTCCTATGGAGCCAAGGATCAATACACTGCACAGCACAGGTTTAGGACGGATTAGCATTTGAGATTGATAGGGTCCAGCAGAAAATAGGGGATTTTCACAATCCCTTTTGAAGTACACTGTTGGATCTAACCAACTCTGGAGAAAGTTCCCTTCTCCTGAACTACCAAACTGAACAGAAATTATCTAACTAAAACCAACTAACCCCCAGTATTTATATGCAGCAGTTAAGCCTAGAATTCCTGCTCCTAACCTGCTAAACTAGCTTAAAGGAGCTAACCAGCAACAATTATGAACTAAGTAGTGAAAGCAGTGAAAATTCAGTTTATCTACTCCTTACCTCTCCTCCTATAGACCAATCCAAACCTGTTCCTATCAGAGATCTATCAGAAAAATATATAAATAAATAGTTCCATTTGATGTGCTTCTTACATCTTTGTGAAATTTGTGCAAACAGGGAAGATGGCGAATAATTTCACCCTTGCCTGGGGTCTCAAGGCATATTGCACAGGCCTCTGTGAAGTTGTCATTCTGGAAAATATAGATAGGATTGTAAATCAGTGTCTACACTAAAAGTTGCAAATTCCCACAGCCCACTTTACTGCTCACCTGGTTTCTTGCCTCAAGTCCACAACTGTTAATGGGACAGTAGACAAGGAAGCTGTGGTTGGGCACAGGGTGTCGGCTAAAAAAATGATGAAAGTATAAGCTAAATGCCATTTGACACTAGTAATAATTACCTGGATGGTGGACTCCGGCAAACTATTGATCTGATTGGAGGATGCACCAGTATGTCGGTGGTTTTGCTCATCAAGGGCCAACAACATTTCATAATCATGTCTGCATCAGGTCATGGGGAAGGCAGGAACTTTACTTTCAACATATTTTGATAACAAAAGAAAGCCAAGAAAACTTCCCCTAAACAATTGAGGGGCTAGGATTAACAAAAACTTGACAAAATAACATAGGTATCAAGGAGAAAAACTGCCAACTTGGTTAAACTATGGGAACCTCGCATAACCTAAGGGCTTCTGTTCTGATGCAATGCAGTACCACTTTTATATTACATTATATTAAAATAGAGAAATGAGTTTGTTCCTCCCATCAGTATATCGGTGTCATGCTTTCTTTTGATGTATCCTTTTTGGTGATGTATGCTGTGATTGCTGTTCTCAAACTTAGGAGCCAGGGAATGATTATGTTATTAAAATAAACATTCTATTTCTACCTTTCAGTTTCAGGAGTGTTATTACACCATAAAGAACCTAGATAAAATATTAAAAGAGAAACATTTGGCCAGATCAACTCATGTTTTCGTGTGTCGCATTTCTATTGCTCTCATAACTAATCAGTAATGAGTAATGACTATCATCCATTCTTTAATTTTATATCACAAAAAAACGAGTTCTCAGCCTAAGAAAATATTAGTGCAAGTTGAGAAGCGTGATGATTTCCATCAATATTCAACAGGCACAAAACTTTAAATGATGGATATTTTTCCATGCAAGAACTAAACATAATTCATTTGCATTAATTATTCACAAGTAACTTACTCATTGAAATCATGTTGAGCAAGAAAGATGTCATTACCCATCCCTAAATCTGCAAAATCCCCTACTGCATCCTCTAATGCTTCCAATATATCAAGCCTCTGCACAAGAGAAATGGTCAAAATATTTCATGTTTGGTATATTTTTAACAGAAAGGGGACATCAGTACGTTTAACAGTAAGACAAAATAACACATTTGTTCATCATCTTAATTTATATCTATTCAAGTATACCCATATATAATACCATGTTTAAGTCCATATCCACAGGAAACCGGGGGCGTCGTCCTCTGGATGATATGGCTGGTCTTCGGGAACGATTTGCTATGTGACTCCTCAATTGTGACCTCAACTGTGACATTCTATTAGAGGAAGGAACTTGAGGTGGAACTCTCCTCCTATTAGAAGGATTTTGATGTGGCCGTGAACGAGGCTGACTATTTGCCCTCGGAAACATCTGTAAAATTAAAAGCAGATTACTCATTTTAACAGATTATCCACTGCTGCATGAATACCAAATTAATACCTTCAAGTACAAGTGGAGAAGTAACAGGTATTAAATAGAATATTGGATAAGCAACCAAACAAGAACATACACCATAGCCTTACTACTTAAAAAGTAAGAGTGCTTGGACCTTTTAATTCTTTTACAACATATTGTAATTAATAACTAACTAGTGTATTAATAGGCACTAAACCCTAAATTATAAATCTTAAACCTTAAACTTTAGATGTAAATATTAATTTATTTTTATATAAATTAAATATGTACAATAATAACAAATATAAAATTAGTCAAGATGGGAAAAATCTAACGAAGAGGTTTTGGGTTCAAGTCTTTGGACTAACATCAAAAGTGCTGTCATTATGGATCAAGAAAAATGTGAAGTTAAGACAGATAACTGGACACACCCTACAAAAGAGATTAAATTAATCTAGAGGGCCCCTAAGTTTTATTCAATTCTTAATTAAGTCCCTATACTTCAAAAGCTTGTAAAGAAGTCCTCATAGTGTAGAATTTCAATTAGATTACAGTTCATTTTTAACCAAATCCATATATGGTTTAGGTAATAAGTGTTTTTTTTTTTATCAAGCCCCTCTGGTTTAAAAATTGCTGATCAAGTCCCCATACTGGATGACATTCAGTTTTTTTCACCCGGAAAATACTTTACAATAATAGGACTTGCACAAAATTTATAAATTAGAGGACAATATTGAAAATTCTTTGTATAGTAAGGGGCTTAATTAGAAATGCTAAAACTATAGGGATCTAGATATAAATTTTTGTTCAATAGACAGATTTGTACACACGCACACATAAACTATAGGGATCTTGATATAAATTTTTGATCATATAGGGGGGGCACAGAGAGAGTGTGTTACAGGATTTGATGTTTGGTGATTATCAAAAGAAGTACGAATAAGATTCTCCTCTTGCTGCAGTGCCAGGGCTAAATGTTCATCAATCTGCTTTATAACACAAGATGAGTTCATGTCAACAAGAAGTCAGAAGAACATACTTCAAAGAAGCTTATCTTAAAAATTTGAGCAAAGAAAAATAGCTGACCCCTCTCCCTTCAAAAATATCATCATGATACAGTTGTTCTTGGAGTTCACGTGCCAATCTCTCATCTGCTTCTACTTGCCTTGCTCGAGCTTTGTCATTGTCATTGTCATCTAAGCCTTCAGTAAATCTGTTGGTATAACTGGGTTCTGGTGATAAGTCTACTACTTCAGAATTCAAGACAGGGTTATGGGATGAGCTTGATGATTCCCCAGGATTTCCTGATGTTGATCCACGTTTCTTTTGCCTTTTACTCAGTGTGCCTGTGGCAGGATGAGTTACAGTCAACTGATCTATCTCTCGAATTGTCAGTGAAGTTGCTTGAGCTGCATTATCTGATGAAGAACCTTGTGCATCCTTGCCACTTTGACTGCTATGAGTGTCTCTTCTATCCATTCTGTTCATATTTTGTCTAGCAATAAATCTTCCAACATCATGGCTTCTGCGTAAATTATGCCCATTCACATCATAAGGATGCTGATCAATGCTGTTATGAGCATGTGTAGTTCTCCAACCATCTTGTCCCCCAGAGTATTTAAGTGAATTCCTTACAGCATTACTGGCTGAATGGCCCTCCTCAAAATCAGTCGCAGGGTTGCTGGAGGAAAAATAATAAATAATAAATAAATTCAAAGCATTGTTAGGATTGTAACAATATGGCATTGCTTGATCTATGCAGTTGGACATGGCTTTATTATTGTATTACCCAAAATCAGTTTTCAAAAAGGTGGTCTGTTATGCATTATATGATTACATGGCGACACTCAATTCAAGCATGTGAAATCATCAAAAGGGACAATAAGCAAGTAGGTAAAACAGGAAATCTAGAGATGGATCTTGAAATCATCTCCAAATTATAATAGTATTATGTCTATACAGATGTTCCAAATGTAAGCTATTGAGTGGAGAAAATGGATCGCTTTATATTTTAACAAAACGGATTTAAATAAAATGAGAAAAAAAAAAAACAAAATAATCTTAAAACTAAAACTATACCTAGTAAAATCCATTATTCATCATGCATAAAAAAGTTAGAGCTCAATATCAAGTTAGGATTTGTAATACAAACTACAAAACAAATATTAAAATTAAAAAAAATCATAAAACTAAAAGACAACTAAAGTGACATAGCAATAACACTTGGGCTCCAGCCCTGCTGTTACCAGAAAGTTAAGAAGAAAACAAATTATCAATCCACTCCACAAAGACGCATGCCACCTAAAACACTGATCCAGATCCTATTGTCACACTAAAAATAATATGTATGGAGAATGCTAACCTTCACTCTAGGTTAGCAACATTCACTCTCTTAATAGGACCAACATGTCCTTTTGTCTATTCTTGTTTGTATTAAATGACAATGTCTAATTTCATAATTCAACACATTATTAATTAAAAAATACAAATTTCTCTCTTAAGAACATCAACTCACTTCAAACAGAATTCTGTACGATGCCTGCTTTATATTATGTACAATTTTTTAAAGCAAAGTATTAAAACTATCGGGCCAAAGTACATATTAAATATTAAAATATTATATGAAGCAAAAATTACCATCACCCTTCCTCTCTTACAAAAAAAATATCTTCTGGTAATAGAGTGAATTATTGCAAATGTGTTGACAGAGGATCACACCTTTGTAACTGAATATATAACTGTCAGTAACAAAATATAACTACCCCATGATGTTATTACTACCTACTGAAGCTTGCACTGCAGGTTTCTCAACCCTCTATTTCCATTTATTTTGATCAAAAATATATTTTGAACTCTTGTTAATCAAAATTACTGTAGTATTAGTGGTAGAGTATTCTTTTGCTTTTATTGTCATATTCTTTTGCTTTTATAGTCACTCTAAATTCTGATCAGTTGAGCATGAGACGAGATGAGGTGAGGCCATTTTGTGATGCACTAGGATGACAGAGAGACACCTTACTGTCAATGAGTGTCCTCTATTCACTATTTTCTTCTTTTCTGCAATTCCTTCTTATTTTCCATGTGTATAAATATCAGCTCCATACACAGTTCAGTTTAGCATTCTACCCCATTCCCATACGTGCTTACAATGTGAAAATTCCACAGAACTAGTTTATTGTCCTTTTCTATTTTGTTGTATCCTCTCTGTCTGCCGCTTTAATTTTACAACTTAGCAGTAGTGTGGTAATTTATTAATTTAAAAAAGATTATTCATGTAATTTAATATTTTCATGCAGGAAAATGTTGGATAGCAATCAGCACACAATCTAAGGGATCTCTTGAAGCCTGATATGCTATAGTTGTTTATAAAAACCTCCAGTTCATCCACCAAAAAGCACACTATGTGAGAAATATTTTCAGATTACCTGCTAGCCATGCGAACAGTTCCAGTGTTAAGACCATATGATGAAGGATGAATAAGTACTTGCTTTCCCTTCACTCTATTACAGCCTCTCTCTTCAGCAACTATATCTTCAACATTAATCGTAGAAATTGGATTGGTAGAAACTAAATCCACAGCATGACTTTCTTCAACTTCCTTGGTTTGGTGATTATCCTTTATAGTTGCTTGATTTGCTCTATTTGCAATATTATATGGTGAAATACACCCATTTCGTACCAATCTCTTCTGCCCTCTAACTCTTGGTGTGGTGGAAATTTGAGGGGGCAAAGCCAGTTGCTTTTCAGTGTTTAGTGGAGGATGAGAATCATTAGGCAGTGCAATTCCCTTGCCACGCTCCTGAGATATATTAGGACCTGGTAGCATTTTATCTCTGAAGGCAGTAGAAGAATCAGCAACAACTCGTGATGAAGTGTTTCCAGCGCTTGTTACTTTCTTATCTTCAACAGCCTTATCTCTTGATCCATGATGTGAGAAAGCTGGTTTCAGCTGTTGGGAGTTCTCATTCTCTTCAGTAAAATCTAAAACAGACCTAGGTCCATGGCGAGATGATTTAGCAGGAAATCTAGAGCTTACAGTTTTCCCTCTCTCCATCTTTTCAGCACCAATAGAGTGTGCTGTCCCAAGTCCTAAAGTTTTCTCAGTTTGAGTTTTTCTGAAGAAGGGGCCATTATAAGAAGGATAAGGTGCGTTTGATGGGGAAAGTATTATATAGTTGCTGAGTTTCTTCATTTCATCAGCAGCAGGGAAGCCCTTCTCCCTCTTCTCAGGATTCCGAACATGTTTCTGATCACCAGGCCTGGTAGTTAATCTATCTGGAGTATCAGGAATATCCACAAGATCAATTTCCAAAGGCTCCATAACCTGCTTTCGTAATCATATACAAAGATCAAGAAATACTTAATAAAACAAGTAAAACAATAACCATAAATGATAGTAAGTTATGTGCATGGAACATCCTATTCACTCTAAGACCTCTACTAAAATAATATGAAAAACCACTTTACCGACTAATTTTAAACAAAAATAATTATTAAAAAGATTATGAAAATAATGCATGAAGATAATGGATATAAAACACAAAAACCCATTTTTTATTTTTGGTATAACCAATGAAATGATGAAGACAGAGTAGAAGAATACCAAGAATGAGGAGCATAAGAGATTCTCCTCAAAGAAAAGAAACCAACATCAGAACAAAAACAAGAGCATAGAAAAAATAACCGATCCCTCATCGTATCACTATATCAAAAAGAATATTCCCTTAAACAAGAGAGACTGTTCATATTCCAAAGCAGTAAATTATCCAAAGAGATAACAGATGTCCTAAAATTTTAAAAATGTTACTCTAACCAAATACACCAAAGTGTTGCCTTCTATGCTTTTGGGAAAACCAGTAGAGCAAGTCACAAAAATTGATCCAATGATCTAGAGCACACCACACACCCAACATTCACCAACAGTACAAACCTCTAGCAGTTGAACAGTGTAAGAATAGAGGAAGAATGTTCCTAGTTCCATATATCAGAGGCAACTTCATCACATTCTCGTGTATTCAAAATAATGATTGGTTGAAGGGTAAAAATAAGGTGGAAATTTCCATAAATGAGTTTGATATGTAAAAGTACACGGAGCAGATCATGAAAAACACCACATTTTAAAAACTAAACACACCACCCTTAGTAGAAAAGGAAAGGCATCTAGTGCATAATACTACATTAAATTTTTACCACCACTCCACACCAGCAGGACAAATCTAAAGCACAGAAATTTAACAACTTTATTCACATAGACACATACAAAGAAATACATTTATGTATCACAAAATTAAAAGAATTGCACACTATAAATTTTAGCATCCGATAAAGCATCTAAAAAACACCTTCCAATTTGTTTTCGAAGAATCAGAAATTTAATCTTTTTCCCAAGTACCGTTTTCCTTTACAACTATTAATATTGAACTTTCACACACACACACACAAGCCATGAAAAGATAAATCAAAAAGCACCTGATAATAAAGAAAAACTGCCAATGTTATGTGCCCCCATCAACAAAGTTAGGCTACATAACATTAACACTGGATTCTTTTTTCTTTTTCTTTTCTTTTACGGGTACATATAACCACAATGTGAAGAAGGTTAGTATAGCAGCATAGAAAGCTCAAGAGCATTGGTTTGGCTATAAAAAGGAAACCAAGAGCACAAACGCAGCCAACATGTTAAGAACTTCAACCAAGCACACGTCACAGATTGAAAGAAAAACGAACAAAAAACTTATGGAGTGAATATTTCACTCCATCTGGTAGATACTACTCTCAATGCAAAGCACATCTACAACTAAAACATATCAAATTTGGAGTGGCATTATAAAAAATGGATACAAGCAACACACTCAAAAATGGCACTCTCAAGAACTTATTCAATCCCTAAAGCCACAAAGCAAAGCATTCAAATTGTTGCAATAAGCCTTAATGGTAAAAGCAAATCAAAGTGGAGGTGAGTACAATAAAACAATATACACGTACATCTACTTGCATTAAGCAAAGTGAAAGTCGAATCCACTTGAGGAACCAAAACTCAATATAAAAAAAAACCTATTACGTCAAAACGGCAAATTTAGGATTTCGAATTTCCAGGAAAAATAACCAATCAAATTTGACTTCCCTGAACAAGAACTATACCTCAAAGGGTGGGAACAGTTTTGGGATACATTTCCCCCAAGAATGAGTCAAGAACAGTTAAAATTTCCAGAACATATTAAGCGAAATGATTGTACGACATTCCTATATCGCAAAATCAGACTAAAAAAAATTAATACTTGAATGGAAAAGTACTTTTAAAGAATGCAAAAATCGATAAATAATCATCAAGTTAGGGTCATCATGAACCCAAATTAAGAATTTGAGCACATTCTGAAGAAGGGGAAAACATCAAAGAATTACAAAGGAAAGACAAAATCGAATCATGTAGGAAAACAAGCAGAAATTTTTTAAAAAAAAAAAAGAATAAAAGACGTAAAATCAACAAATAAATTTCTATCTACCTGAATCGCAGTGAGCAAACGAAAATTGAAATTGGCAAATGAGACAGCCAGACAGGAGAGAGAGATAGGGATAGGGCAAGAGCGACAGAGAGGGAGAGATGGTAGATGGGAACTTTTACCCTTTTAGTAATTTACCACTGCGCTCAATCCGGTTCGGTATTTGAGTGATGCTTTACAAATAAGCACAAACTAAGAAATGATCCTCTCCAATTTTTTTTCGTGGAGAGAATAAAGTGTGATCTCTCACGTTTAATTTAATTTTATAGGTAGATCAAAAATTAATGAGAGAGAATAATGAAGAGTGAGATTTTTTATTAGATACCATCTAATTTTTTTTTATTGAAAAAGATTCACTTTCACAAAAACTATAGACAAATTTATTTTTAAAATTTAACTATTATAATAGATAATAGATAATAGATATAAATATAAATTTATTTTTTGGTTGTCTATAATATTCTCTAGCTTAGTAAGACAAAGACTAATTTACCACAAATCAAATTTTTATTTAGTTTTGATGCACCTTTTAAGTTCTAATTACCTTATATATTCATAGCGTATTTAAGACTTTTGTTTACTCAGGACATTGAGATAGAGATACATATGTACAAAATCGTATTTGACATATAAGATATGGACAAAAATAATATATCCAAAGACACTAAATTAATATATTTTGTGTTCATCTTGATAAAAAGGATACGAAAACACTAATTAAGGACACAATTTATTTTTTCTTTTTTCTTTTATTATTCTTGTTAATTTTTTAAATTTATATTTTTTATTATTATATTTTTTCCTCAAATTAACTAAGAATAAATTAGATTTTTATAATATATTCTAGTTTATCACCAAACAAAATATAAAAATACAAAATTTTGTTTCTCTATCCTTTATGTCTTACTCTTAATGTATTTATTTTCAAAAACAAATACAACCCAAAAGAACGAATATAACTAGACATTTATATAAAATATTTTACAATATATTAAAATTAAATTTTCATCAAATAACCAAAATTTTTTTATGTTATACCAAAATTATATTTATATCTTCAAAAATAATTTTTAGTTTATTTTTTAAATTTGATCATTTACTTGCATTAATTTTAAAATGTCTAATTTTAATACACCTTATTAATTAGAGACAATTATTTAGTTTTTAAAAGTTTTAATTTTAAAAAATACAAGTTAAGTTTAGGGTTTGTTTTGGTGAGTTTATGCATAAATTTTTTTAAGATTTTTTAGAAAAATAAAAGTAATTTTATGTTTGAATATCTCATATAAAAATATCTTTTTATGTAATAATTATATTTAGATATAATAATATAAAAGTACTTTTGTTTATTTATTATATTAAAAACATCTTTTTTAAGTAAAAAAATATCTTTTTAAAAAAGATATAAATTATAACTTCTAAAATAAATATTTTTATTTTTTTAGTATTTTTATTTTTACTACTAAAATTTTGTCAAACACACTAAAAGATTAAAAAAAATCTTTTTTCATTGAACAAAGATCTTTTTTCTAATAACTTAATGATACCCAAACAAACACTTAGAATTTAATTTTGATGGTACTGACAGTATAAAATATTATACAGGGTTGTGCAATTATATCTGTCTTTTTGGATAACCATTAACACGGTCAATAAAAATATTAGTTATTTTTTATGATATGGCATTATGTGATTGAATGCACATACAAAACTATTTTATATTGACAGTGTATCAAAATTAAATTCTTAAGTTTAAAAATGATCTTTAGAATGATTATTAAAAATATCCTAATAAATAAAAAATGACGATTAAGTTGTAACTATTTTCAAAAGAGTTAAACTCTAAAGTAGTCCCTGAGATTGGCGAGTTGCACCGATTTAGTCCTCGAGATCCTAATTGCACCAATTACATCCCTTAGATTGACAAAAATGCACCATATTAGTTCCTAACTCATTTTCTGTTAATAACGTGATGATGTGATTGATGATGTGGACTGTTAGTGATATGTGTCACTCCTTGAGTTGGCCACGTGTAATGGTATGATGATGTGTTGACTAATGACAAGTGGCATGTTGACGTGGACAGTTGTGTCATGTCTCACAATGCTATTTGGCCACTATCAGTTTCTGCCATGTGTCGCAACAATATTCATCCACGTGTCATCCGCTATGTCATCATTGTAGATGCACCAAATTGGTCCCTGACTTTGCATTAATGTTCTCATTTTAGTCTTTGAAATTGAATATCGTGCACCAAACTAGTTCATTCACTAATTTTTTTATTTTTTATAAATTCTTAATATTTTTGAATACATTAATCCATAATTACCATTTGGATTGGTATAAAAATTAAGAGACCATGTACATTGTGCTATCCGACCTGAAAATTTGGCCTACACCTAAAGATCTGGTGAATTTTGACTCGGTTTAAAAGTGATACAGTAAAAATTGAAAAAAATCATATCAGATTAGATTACCCAATCAAATTTGGGATGAGCTTAGATCACCCAGCCTAGAATAGATACTGAACCCTGCAATCTCTTTTCTTCCTAAAATCCTAATATTTAATTTGGTTCTACACTAGGATCCACTTTTCTCTCAATCTCCTAATCATCCCCCATCTTCTTCGAGCTTACAACATCACCTAGAAAGTCACAATCACCAGCTTCTCTCTACTATCTTTTTCTCCCATTCTCCGTGCTTCTCGCTGCGCCCCTAGAACCACCCATCACCTTCGCCTCTCATCAACATCTTCTTATCACTTCTTCCTATTGTTTGGCTACTAGTAATTCACACATTGCTCGTGCTACTCGTCTCTTATTGCTTCGTCACCCACTCGTTGGATTTCAAGGTCTCATCTCATCGTGCCACCATGTTGTCATCTTATGCTCTTATCTCACGTCTTTCTCACAACGACCCCTTCTATCCCCTCTCTCTCTCTTTCGCAGTTATAGTGATAGCCTCTCCCATGCAATTTTCTCTACAACACTGCTCTGCCATCATAAACATTAACTCTGCTTTTTTTCAGTACCAAATTTGGATTCTAATGGAGATGAGAAAGCGTGGAGATAGTAATTGGTGAGTAGTGGATGTGGTTTCTTTCTATAACGATGATGTATTGGACCTCGCCTTAAGTTCATTTGGGCCCTACATTAGCTTGAGTAAGTGCAAAATATCAGTGTCCAAAGAAAAATTTTAAATCGGTTTATTATCATTGTAGCACCTCTCAACACCAAACTTCTACAATAAAATTTAGAAAGGGGTAAAGGTTCTTTAACTCTTTCAAAAAGTATAAATCAGGAGTTTTATTTGTCGAGTTGTCTCTCTAGGATGGAGCAACTAGATTAATCCAAAAAGTAAAAGGATTTTTTAAAGTAAGAAAGTAAATTGTTCAGGAGTGACCCAGAACGATGGAATCTGGAATCTAACGAGGTTGACGAGCTTCACGGCTTTTGGATTTCGGAGTAAATAGTGGAGGAAACAATACTCTAGAGAGGTAGGGTTTTAAGGTTTTAGTGTATCATATCTAGAGGAGTCTAAGACTCTCTTTTATATATTCGCTTTTTCCTTCCTACAATCCTCTAAATTAGACAAGATTTGATTTGTAATTGTATTCGAATCTCGATTAGTGATCTATGTTGAGTTGTCCAAGATCTTGGATCAATGAGGGGATTTAGGCCTAAGGGGGCCGAGTTTTCGTTGGGCCATGGGGCCATTAAGGCTAGAAGTCGAGACCGCAACAATGCCCCCAAATGTGATGTTGCCGATGTCGGTGATGGCGCGTTTCCATGGATCTAGGCCCACGTGGTGCCAGGCGGGTCAGTTGCTAGCAAACGGTCATTTCAGGGCCTGGGGTTCTACAATAGTGCATTCTCTTTTCGATGTGGTGAGAATTCCTTCTGATGAGCCAAAATTGATATGCTTGTAAATTGGCAAGTACACCAAATCATATCAAGTAATACCACAGTGAGTGGATATTGTTCCCACAAGGATTAATGGATTGAAGCAAGTAATGTCTAATTATATCTCTAATTATATCACTCACACCTTGGCAAGAGGAAATTGGTTTGTGACTTGGAATAAGAATAGTGAACGAAAAGTGGAGGGATGAAAGAAAGCTTAAATAATTTAAAAGAAATCAAGATAGGGAATGTTAAAGGTATTGGGGATGCTAAATCCTTTAGGAATAATAATAATTGTGTTTTCAAAACTTTAATTCATGCAAAAATCTTTTCATACCAAATTATTTATAATTAAATTTCAATGTGTTGGCAATCTAATTTCTCTAAACTTAATTAATCACGAATGTCTTGGTCAATTAATCAAGAGAAGAGGTTAACAACAATTTCGATTTTAAGCCACATAATTTTCAAAGACTATCCCTAGATGAATTAAATGTCATATATTCAATAACTAGTTCTAAAATCAATGAAGATTATGAAACGAGTTTTAAACTAATTCTAATATTCAATCACTCAAAAGTAATAAAGGAATCCAAGAAAGAATTAGAATATCCCTCAATACTTCAAATCCTTATTGATGAAGGACGAAACTCAATCTTGAAAGAGGAGAGAAGCATGAATCAAAATAAAGAAAACACTTGCATTATTAATCCATAAAAATAAAATAGAGCCCTGATGAGTCCATATTTGATTATGATTTTTTGGCTTGAATTGGACGGATTTCATCACATAAATGATGATTGGATTTTTTACGGTTTAGAATTTCACTAATGAAATCTCGTTGTAAAGTATAGTTTCTAAACCAAACAATAATCCTTTCATACAAAATGTTGTTTGTCACTAGTACAAACCCCTAAAATTTATAAACCGAAGTATTCAAACCTCGGGTCGTTCTCCCTAGGAATTGTAATGAAGTGTCTTGTTATTGGTTATGAGTTATTTTGGGGTTTTGGATAAGAGGCATGAAAGTAAATGACAATGAAAATAAACTAACAACTAACAAAGCTCTTGGCAAGATGTGAGAACTAGAAATCCTATCCTAGTTACCTTCCTCAATTGTGATGAGAATTATTCATTGCTACCACTTAATTAACCTCTAACTATGGAGGGAAGTCAAGTGGATGAATCAATTTGATTCCTCGAGCCCTAATCATCTCCTAAAGGAATGACTAGCTTTAGAGATATTCAAATTAATTAGCAACTTCTAATCATCAATCAACAACGGAATTAGATAACTCAAGAGTCACTAATTACTCTACCTAGGCCAAGAGGAACAAAACCTACACTAAAATCCAACCAAGCATTTCATCAAACACTTGGTAGGCATAAAAGGAAAACATAGTAAATCAACAACAAGAACAAAATCAAACAACAATTACTGAAAGGAATTAACAACACAAATCAAAAGGAACACAATTATTATGATTTACCTTTATTGAATTGAAAGAGAAAAGGAGGAACAAAAGTAGATCTACAACAAAGTCTAAGAACAACATAAAGGAAATTACAACAAAAGAATGAAGGAAGATGAATGTAACAACAAGGAATTAAGAGGATAAAAGTAGAAGAAAGCAAAGATTAAAACCTAGATCTAAGACTAAACCTAACCCTAATTCTAGAGAGAAGTGAGAGCTTCTCTCTCTAAAACTCTAAAATTAATCCTAAGTCTATTCTATATGCCTCCTAATTGATTGTATCATTGTATGCCTTCCCCTAAATCCTTCATCCTTATATTCCTTTCCCTTGGCCATTGGCGCCAAAAATGGGTTCAAAAACCCTCTCAAATCGCCAGGCACGTGTTGCATTAGTGAGGTCATGTGCCGTCATCGACGCGTGCGCGCACGGTACGCGTGCGCGTCCTTGGCTTGTTTCGCAATGTGCGCGTGGGCGCCTTGTGCGCGTGCGCGTGCATGGCCTAGATCAATTCTTTGGCTTTTTGTGCTTCTCTCCACTTGCATGCTTTCTTCCTTGCTCCCTTGATCCATGCTTAGCCTATTTCAACCTGAGATTACTAGCAAACACATCAAGACATCGTATGGAATCAAGGATGAATTAGAATTCATCAAAATAAGGCTTAAAAAGCATGTTTTTACACTTAGGCACAAATACGGGAGAGTTTACAAAACCATGCCAATTCATAGGCTAAATGCGAGAAAAGGTTATCAAAATACCCTAAATTCAATACAAGATAAACCCTAAAAATGGGGTTTATCAATAAACTCACACTTAATCACCAAAATATCATACTTTTGTGATTTCTCTCTAATTTAAACCTAAATGTGAAAACATGCATTTTTGTACTTCAATTGATCATTTTAATTCTACTTTTATTCCATTCGATGCCGTGATATATTTTATTAAGTGATTTTAGGTCAATTAGGCGTGAATGACTTAGCAAAAGTGGAAGGAAGCATGCAAAATGGGAGATTTTATGAAGAAAACAAAGGATAAGCACACAGTCAATTGTGCGTACGCACAAGTGAAAAAATCATCAAGTGTGCGTACACACACATCTGTGCGTATGCACAAGTCCCAACGCGTGACTTCATTAAAATATCATGTGGCTCGAAATTTTGGGGGCCTCTTGCCCCAATTTTTTATGTTTCTGAAGCTAATTGGGTGCTATATCAAGGGGACTTCATTCCATATCAAGGGGGAGCTCATTTTTAGGATAGAAAACATTATTAGGAGTAGGAATAGAGTAGTATAGGAAATGCTCTCTTAGGATTTTAATTAGGTTTCATTGTAGAATTTTATAGTTCCAATTTTGGTCTTGGATTTTGCTCATCTCTTTTGTAAGTACTCTTTAATTTCTCTTTAATTACATCACATTACTCTTATGTTCTTATGGTTCTAGTTATTTTGTTAATATATGCAATTTTGATTCCTTGAACTTTTGCTTAATGAATTTAACGTTTTATGATTTCTATTTCTTGATTGAGTTTCTATTATTGATATTGTGAATAGTTTGGTTATAGTTTTCACTCTTCTTTGTAATTTCCTATGTTTTGCTTTATTGCCCACCAAGTATTTGTGAAAATACCACTTGGAGATTTTGAGTACATTTTCACACCTTGACTTCGGAAATGATCCTAGGATACTAGAGTCATAATGTCTGATATTTAGTGGTAATTCTTGGGTTGTTAGTTGATTCTTGTTTCCATTGACGCTAGCTTTTCACTAAGTTAATTAGTGAGTTATCTAGGACTTATGGATTAAGGTCAATTATGCTTGCTTGACATACTCCTCAGTGTTAGGGGTTGACGAAGTGAAATTAACTCATCATAGTTGCCATAGTTGTGGTTATGATGATAATAGGATTCCTTAATTCTCATTCCTAAGTCAAGGCTCTTTTATGCATTTATAGCATTTTCACTAAGTTTTGATCTTGCTTTCTTTTAGTTTGCATTAATTTCCTTGTTAATCATTTGTTAGTTCTTTTATTCCTTAGTTCCTTTAATTTTTCGTTTCTTAATTGAAGAAAATCCCTTATTCCACAATCGAAGGTGTGACACCTAAATTGCGTGGTCCGAGGGAGACGACCTGAGACTTAAAAACTCCCGGTTATTAATTTATTTTGGATTGTGACAAACTTTTATATTTAAACTTTGATTGAGACCTAATTTTTGATTCGGAACTATACTTGCAACGAAGTTACAATTTGAGAAATTCCGAGTTGACATTTGGTCTTCATCAAGTTTTTGGCGCTGTTGTCGGGGACTATGTAATTGGTGTCGTATTTTTTGTTGTTGTGAATATATTAATATTGTAAATAGTTTACTTTTTTTGTTATTTGGTTGTTTTTTTGTTAATTAGGTGTTTAATTTTCTTGTTTATTGATGTCTTTTACTTTTATTTTCTACTTTCTCTATGAGTTATCACCCTGTTGCTTGGAGCTTGGTTGTGATTATATTGTAGGGTGTGATGAATTCAAATTTGGATTATATCATGGAATGGGAGAATCAATTGAGGGAGAAACCATATGCGTATGAGCAACACTCATAGCAACCACCTCCTCCATGTTACAATGAGACAAACCCTCCCCAATGTTCATATCAAATCCAAATATATAAACGGTACCCCCAACACAACCCTCAACCACCAAATCGTCAAGCACCGTACCATCCACCTCTATGGAATCCGGATGTTTATATACCTTGTCACCAACCATATGAACCATCACCTCCTTACACACCACCTCAATACCCTCACCCATATAACACACCTTCCAACTATATAACCTTTCTCCCAACCATTGAACATTCTTTTTCACCTAAATGTGAAGTTCTCCAACTCTTGCCCCAAGAAAAACAAGACCTTCAAACTTTTCTCCAAAAGCAAGAAGAATTTCGGAAGAAATAAGGGGAATTCATGGTTACCAAAGCCAAAGCGATGAACCGCTTAGCCCTACTACGCTCAAGCAATCAAGACATTCCCCTTGAGGAATATGTAGGATCAACTAAGGAGTGTAGTGAGGAGGAGAACATGGAACCTAAAATAGAAAAAGTGGAGTTAAGGCTTGAGTCACAAGAGGAGGAAGGTAAAACATTTGAACCGAAAAAGATAGATGGAGAATTGAGGGAACTTAATCAAGAAGTGGATTCTATCATCAATGATTTTTTGTCCATCTTGGTCAATCCCCTCAATGATCTTGATAAACCTTCTCCTTTTGAGTTTGAGAGAGATATGGAAGTAGACTTCACACAACCTTCTAAGTATGGATTGGATGATAATGGGAAAAACTTAGAGGGGGTTAGTGAGAAAAAATTAGACAAGGGTGGTGAGGAAGAGGTAAACACTCAAGAAGTGGAAGCATTCATGCAAGAGTCCAAGAAAACAATTCCATTCCAAGGACAATTTGAGTGGGTAACAATTTCCTCAATGAGCTTCATCGCCCCACCAATATGCTATCTTGAAAACGAATCATCAACTTAAGGTCCTTCTTGGAGTGTTAAATGGTGAAGGATCCACAAGAATTCAAGGCTCATCAAGAAAGCCAAATCAAGAAGTAGCATTCAAGTGTGGTGCAAGGTTCAATTAGGAGGATTCCAAGATTTAATTGAGTGCTTCAAAGGTGGTTTGGGAGATTGTTCATCCAAGTACAAGAGTGAAGATCAACACGAGGACAACCAAAAAACTAAAGTATGGGATCCGGGTATATACTTCTACAACCAACAATCTTGAGTCCCAATTGTTTGCTTGAGATTGCTTGAGAGCTTGATGTACTTTATTTGGGATCCCGAAGGATTTTGGAAGAGAAAACATGGGTGGCAACTCAAGGATGAATGGAAGCACAAGCCTCCTTGATGTGAGCTTCACCTAAAAGTCCAACTTAAGGACTTTAAATAAAAGTGGTAGGTGGGAGACACCTCATCACTACAAGAAAAAGGCGTATTTGTAACAAAAAATATTGTTACAAAACGTCGAAATTTTGAAACAAAAGTTTTTTGTAACAAAAAAAGGGTCCATTGCAGTAAGTCCCAGTACAAAAAGTTTTTGTAACGAAAAATAGAACTGTTACAATTCAATACCATATTTTGTAACAATTTTTCCTGATACAAAAAACCAGAAACCGTTACAAAAGTGGTAACAAATTTTGATCTTGAAAGTATTTTTCGTGACAGTCAATTTTTTTCCTATCAAAAAATTTTGTTACAAAATGTAACATGATTTTGTAACATTTTTTTCTTTAGTTACGAAAGCAAATTAATTATTTTGTAACAACTTTTTTTATTACAAATTACATGCATAATTTACTAAATTATTTTTTAAATTAACTAATATATTAACGCTTTTAATAAGCAAGTTTACATGTATATAATATGCAAAAACATACATAAGTCAAACAAGATCCTTTTAGCTAAAATTGTCTTGAAACAAAATAACATTAGCTAGTGAGTACATTGATTAGTTCAACCAAAATATAAAAGTTCTAACATAAAAGTTCAACCAAAACATAAAAGTTCTAACATAGATTAGTGTCTCTATGCATCAAAACATTCTTGAGCACTCAAGGTAGCATATGGTCACCATTTCATCACTCCTGTAAATAAGAAAAACTGAAACAAAAAAGTTAGAAACAAGATATAACACTAATTATAATTTGTCCACTAAGTTTTATCCAAAATGTTTAGAAAAATTTCGGCAAAACCTCCCCTAAAACTTGGATATTTCCACTGTCTACGGTTCTGACAAACACAACCAATTCACAACTTGCACCCTTTCAAACAACACAATGCAGTTTAATTGAGCAACCAAATAGGACAACAACCAAATAGTGAATAACAAAACCCGAAGCTTCCAGCTTCCAACAACCAAAACAATGAAGCACTTAGCCGGATAATCAATCAATTGAGCTTAGCAACAATTGAAAACCAAGAGCAATTAAATACCAACTCAATCAATTAATTGAATCAATGAATATTGAAAACAGCTTAAAATAAATTCTGGCAGCATTTCAGCAGTAAATTTGCCTATTTCACAATTTCAATCAATCAATTCAAATTCCATATGAATTCTTTGACAGTTAAAAACACAAAAAATAATAATGAATTCATAGGAAGGAAGTAAATAAGCCAATTCTAGCAAGAAAACATGAGGAAACAATTAAAACCAATCCAACCAGCAAGAAGCAGAGCAGCATTTAGCAGAACAGCAATCAATGGCCCATCATACAGCACCCAAAATAGTAAAATGAACAAAGATAATGGATTTAGGCAGCATTCTATTCATTGAAGTCAATAACCATTACACTTGCAAGCAGTAGGGGCATAGCAGTTTATCCATTAATTCAACAGAAAATCAATCAAGTCAAACTAAACGATTTCAGCAATAGATTTATCAATAAAACCAATCTCAGTTCAGCAACCATCATCTATTCCAACACAAACAACAATAACTCAGCAGCATTTCCTTTCTCATTGAATTTAACAAGCATTCAATAAGCAAGCAATGAGGGAGAAAAATCAGCAGCAACCAACAGCAAGTATAGAGTAGCAATAACAACTTAATGTGAGAAATTATTCAACAACAAATGCACACACAAATACAAGGATTACTTAAATGACTCATCATGCTTATCCACATAAGTCTGTAGTGAAACCACTTACCGTTTCACTTAAGAGGCTTGTAACAATAGTTTTTTTATCAACTTCTTTCTCATTCTCCCTTTCAGGCTCACTGTCAGTACTGGTAGGAGGTGGAAGTGCTGAAGCACCAAATATGGCTTCGTCCTGAGCAGCTTGGATTTGTTCCTCTCTTCTTGCCTTGATAAGAAAATGGATTCGATCTACGTTTAGTCTTCTATACATAGATTATGCATGTATGTTAACAAGGAACAAAACTGACTATTCATGAATATAAGAAGAGGAATATACCTCTATTTTAGAATACTGGAAAATCTGGCCAATTTGCTTGACCAAGAAAGCATTATTTTCAGCCACTGCAGATAGGTGGGCAAATACAATCAGTTCAATTAAGTTTCAGGCTTCAAGCGAAATCCCAAACCATTACTCATTATCATTTATAAGAAAAAATATCATTGGCATTCAATAATTAAAAGAATCACCATGACTAAGTAATGAACAATTAAAATGAACCTAAGATTTCCTCATCAACAATGCAAAAACTGAAAGTTTACCCAATAAAACATAAGTACTGCAATATTACCCAATAAAACATAAGTACTGCAATATTTCCACGTATGTAGCTGCCAGTGGCACAGATATTGTGAACAGAAACACCAATTCTCCCTGCTGATTTGCTAATGACAGCACACTCCTTCAAAGTATCATATATTTTCTCTATACTATCATCTTTCATATATATAAGGAAGCAACTACTCAACTGTCAAGCATATAAAGATAGCTAATTAAATCAGGTCTCCAATGATCAGTTCACCAACAGTGGGAAAAAATAAAACACAGGCTCACAAAAAGACAGGAAAAACCTTACTTGGCGTTGGCTCCTTTTTGCATGGGTAAGTGAGGCGCAGATTTTTCTTAAGCTGGGTGCACTTCCACCAATTCTTTGTTTGCTTCCAACAATGGATGCTATGCTCTAACTATTTCTAACACTATGAAAAAGCTGCTATAGGAAAAACATAAGACGAATTAAAACAAGAAAAAAGAACAGCTGTAGAGGAAGAACGGCCGAGATGAACCAGAAACCAGAAACCAGCAACCAAGCGACGCACAATAACTAGGGAACGACAACACCGAGAACTACCGAGGAGGAAGAATGGCTGAAATGAACTAGACCAGTAGAGGCAGAGGTCCAGGGACCAGAGGAGTAGAGGAGCAGCACAATCAGAAGTAGTTTCAATAATTCAACAGAACAACCAGCAAGGCAGCAACAATGAAATAAACAAGTCAACAACCAGCAGCAATCCATCAAATAACTTACTTAAAGTTCAAAACTGAATCAATGAATAACTTACCATACTAAAGAGGTGCGACTAAATCGAGCAACCACAATAACAACACTTGCTGCAACAATGGAACGGCCCAGAGCAAGGGGGCAGCAGCGGAATGATGGCTCCGACGGTGGCGTACGACGGAGCAACTCACGACAAATAATCCCTGGCACAAACAATCTCAGCAACAACTCTTATAGTAACTAGGATTTTGACCGACAATGAGAAAAAACCAGAACAGGGCCAAAGCTTACCAAGGAGATGGCGGCTCCAACGGTGGCAAAACGGCGACGAAGCACAGCTCCTTGAATGCCAGGAGAAGAGGCTCACAGCGGCAGTGACAAGTGGCGATGAGGGTGACGATGGCAGGCTCGCAGCAGACGCGATGCCTCTTCCTCTCTCTTGTTGGTTCTCTCTCAGCGTGGCGCTCTTCCTCTCGATGGCGATGCACACCTGTGACTCCATGGATGGCGATGGAGCTTCGGCGGCACAACCCCTAACTCGTGACAGTGGCGGCAACGGTTGGACAGAACTCCCATTCCTCGCGCAACTCTCTCTCTCGACGTCACCTCCCTCTCGCGCGAACTCTCCTCTCGGTGGAACTGACGGCAATGACAACCCAATAGTGACGGTGACGGCTCGGTGGTCCCAGTGGCGATGACGAGGCTCGGCGGCCCCAGTGGCGACGGCGACGAGGCTCGACGGCGGTGACGCGTGATGGCGGTGCGAACAGCTCCTCCCCCGACGCTCTCTTCCTCTCTCTCGGATCCCCCTCTGCTCTCATCCCTTTCCTTATTTCCATTTCTCCTTTCTTTCTATTTCAGAGTGTGTGTATGTTGTGCTGCTGAAGGGGAAAGGTGAGGGTAGTGTTGAGGTGTAGGGGGAGGTTGCAAGGCGGTTATGGTTAGGTTAAAGGGGTTAGGATTTGTTTGTTTAAAAATAATTTAGGAATTTAGATAAAATCAAATTGGGAATTAGGGTTAGGGTTTGTTTAATTATTTTTAAAATATTATTTTATTATTAATTTATAAATTATTTTTAAATAAACACTAATTAAAATAAAATTAGAGATACTTAAATTAATTTTTTTCATAAAATTTAAAGTATCGAATTTAAAAATTTTAAATATTTAAATCAAATCATATAAATTTTTTATATTTTTTAACTATTAAAACTTTAAATTATAACTAAAAAAATATTTTGTTTAAATGACTTATTATTTAATTTTTAAAAGAATTTTAAACTTAAAATATCATTAATTTGACTTAAATATTTTTAGTAAAATAAATTTTTGAATATAAAATCTTAAATAAATATAATAAATCATAAATAACTCATTATGTTAATTTTCAAAAATTCAAAGTCTTACATTTAATATGTTAAAATAAAATTTTTTATTAGTTGCAAAAAAATCTTTGAATTTTGTGACAAATTAATAACTTGTTACAAAAATATTGTATTTTATGACAAATTAATTTTTTGTTACAAAATATTTAGACCTTTTGAAATAAATAGATATTTTGTTACAAAATATTTTGAATTTTTGCAATAATATAATCTTTGGTTACAAAATATTATAATATTTTGCAACAAAACAACAGTTCGATACGAAAGCCAACATAATTTGTAACAAAAGAAATCACGTTATTACAAAATATTGAAATGTTTTGTAACGAATTTTCTTGTTGTTACAAAATATTCTTATTTTGTAACAATAACTAATTATTGTTACCAAAAAACCATAATTTGTAACAATTTTAAATTTGATACAAATTTTTTGTTACAAATGCTCCATTTTCTTGTAGTGTCACCATAATAACATCCTTCTAACCCCTCTCTTCTTTTAGCTTTTGCTTATTGAATTTTGTTCCTTTTGTTTGGCTTAATTTATTTGGATTCTAGGCTTAGTTTAGTTTAGTTGCATTTTATTTTTGATCGTGTGTTTTTTATGAATAATATGTTTTGGGATTGAAAATATTTGTTTGATATCATGTTTAATTTCTTAGAGGCATTAAATTTTTTGCAAAAATAGAGCATTGTGCATATGCACAGACCTGTGCAGACGCACACCTTCCCTAGTTTTGACATATGTGCGTACGCACCGCCTTGTGCGTACGTACACCCAGTAGCAACCCTTCTGTTGGGAGCACTCGCACACCCCTGTGTGTGCGTGTCCCATCCTTTTTTCCTCTGTGTGTCTGCATCTCCTCATGTGCCCACGCACACATGACCCATTTTCTTGTTGAAAAAAACGCATTTTATGTGTATGTACAGCCTTGTGCGTACACACACTTTTAAATTGCCTCTCTGTTCAGTGCATTCGCACATGTTTGTGCGGGTGCACCCCTTACATCTCCATCCTTTGTGCGTACGCATACAAGTACGTTCATACGCACAAGTGTTATTTTGGGCATAATTTTTATTGCCCTTTGAATTAAGCCCTAACGCACTTCCACCTCCCCTCCATCTGATGAGCGGATAATTTATACGCTTATTGGCATTGTTTTTAGGTAGTTTTTAGTAGGATCTAGCTACTTTTAGGGATATTTTCATTAGTTTTTATACTAAATTCACATTTCTGGACTTTACTATGAGTTTGTGTGTTTTTTTGTGATTTCAGGTATTTTCTGGCTGAAATTGAGGGACTTGAGCAAAAGTCTGATAGGAGGCTGACAAAGGATTGCTGATGCTGTTGGATTCTGACCTCCCTGTACTCGAAATAGATTTTCTAGAGCTATAGAACTCCAAATGGCGCGCTCTCAATGGCTTTGGAAAGTAGACATCCAGGGCTTTCCAGCAATATATAATGGTCCATACTTTGTTAGAGTTTAGACGACGCAAACTGGCGTTCAACGCCAGTTCCATGCTGCATTTTGGAGTAAAACGCCAGAAACATGTCACGAACCAGAGTTAAACGCCAAAAACACATTACAACTTGGTGTTTAACTCCAAGAGAAGCCTCTACACGTGCAAAACACAAGCTCAGCCCAAGCACACACCAAAGTGGGCCCTAGAAGTGGATTTCTGCATTTTAACTTATTTCTGTAAACCCTAGTAACTAGTCTAGTATAAATAGAACATTTTCACTATTGTATTAGACGTCTTTTGATTAATCTTTAGTCAGTATATGCAATTTTAGACCTTCAAAGGGGGCTGGCCATTCGGCCATGCCTGGACCACCACTTATGTATTTTCAACGGTGGAATTTCTACACACCATAGGTTACGGGTGTGGAGTTCTGCTGTACCTCAAGTTTTAATGCAATTACTACTATTTTCTATTCAATTCATGCTTATTCTTATTCTAAGATATTTGCTGCCCTTCAACCTAATGGATGAGATGATTTGTGACACTCATCATCATCCGTCCTTATGAACGCGTGCTTGACAACCACTTCCGTTCTACCTTAGACCGAGCGCATATCTCTTGGATTCCTTAATCAAAATCTTCGTGGTATAAGCGAGAATTATTGGCGGCCATTCTTGAGAATCCGGAAAGTCTAAACCTTGTCTGTGGTATTCCGAGTAGGATTCAGGGATTGAATGACTGTGACGAGCTTTAAACTCGCGATTGTTGGGCGTGGTGACAGACGCAAAAGAATCAATGGATTCTATTTCGACATGATCGAGAATCGACAGATGATTAGCCGTGCTGTGACAAGAGCATTTGGACCATTTTCACTGAGAGGATGGGATGTAGCCATTGACAACGGTGATGCCCTACATACAGCTTGCCATGGAAAGGATTAAGAAGGATTGGATGAAAGCAGTAGAAAAGCAGAGATTCAGAAGGAACACAGCATCTCCATACACTTGTCTGAAATTCCTACCAATGAATTACATAATTACCTCTATCTTTATTTTATGCTTTATTTATTATAAATTTCGAAAACTCCATAACCATTTATTATCCGCCTAACTGAGATTTACAAGATGACCATAGCTTGCTTTATACCAACAATCTCCGTGGGATCGACCCTTACTAACGTAAGGTTTATTACTTGGACGACTCAGTGCACTTGCTGGTTAGTTGTGTGAAATTGTGAAGAATGTAAGTGAACCATAGTAGTGTGCACCAAATTTTTGGAGTCATTGCTAAGAATTGTTCAAGTTATGAAAAGAGTGAATCACAATTTTACCTATCACCATCCTTCTCTTCCCTTGCTTTTGCCCTGTTTTCTACTTATTCTAGTTAGTTTTAATTGCATTTTATTTTGATTTTAGTAACTATATTAGGTCTAGTTTAGTTGTTTGTTAATTAAATAAGCTGCAAGTGTTTGCTTCATGTCGATTGGGTTGCTTGTTGCTTGAAATTTGGCTTAAATTTGATGAATATGTGAACTGAGCATTAAGTCTTTGTTTAATTGCCTAAATAATTTTTGAGTTTGATTCATATGTTGTAGCTACCATATGCATTAAAGTATATGATGAATTGTGCACTTTATATGATTGTTCAAGCTATTTAAGATTGAATTTTCTCAATGCACTTATACTTTGCTTTAAATTACTAGTACCTAGGGGGTTTGAAAATTTATGTTTTGATTGCATCCTAGGACAAATTATTTAAAAGTGTATTTGAATTTAATCAAGTGAATTGAATTACTTGTTCATCTTGATTTCCATATCAATTTAATCATATAACAAGGTCCTTGTTTCTTTTTAATGCTTTGTATTTGTTTGAGTTAACTTGACTTGATTCTTATCAAGCTTGCCACTTTTTACAAAAAGTACCTTCTCCATGTGATTATTTTATTATTCTTGAGGATGAATAAGTAGTCTTCTTCTCATCATTGAATTGGTTATTGTTTTTGTGCTAATTTTTAACAATATTGCGCTTTCACTTACACAATTTCAAACTCCAATATTCTCTAAATTCAATTCACTCTTATTGTAATTGTCTAAGCTTGCTTGTGTTTAATTGATGCTCATCCTGTCCGTGCATCTTAAGTCATTTAATTGAGGAACTCATGCTTATTTTTTGATTGTGTGGATGCCTTTTAACCGGCCGTTGTGTGTATTCTAACCGCGCGCATAATTGAAATACGTGCCCGGCTTATTTTTATCGCACCACACTACTATGCAAACTTCCTCAATTAAATGCTTGTTTGTTTTTTCTTGGCTCTAAGTATGCACTGTATTTGCTTCTTCCTTTGCCTTTTTGTGCCACTTGCCTTAGGATTCCTAATTATACTCTATTCATTCTTTTTGGAGGATGAGCTGTAAAGGCAAGGAGCCAGTAGAGGAGGAGAATGCCGAGTATGGAGATGCCGATCCTGCATTGGGCTTGGCAAAATTTTTCAGCAGCCCGAGCCCCCACATCCGCCAGCTGAAGGTGGAGTGCTTTAGAGCCATTCTTCCCGAATTATGTTCATGCACGAAGGACCATGCAACGCTTAAGTGTGGGGGAGGATTTGTGATTTTTGGAGCATAAATTTTCTTCTCCGAACACTTTGCACTTTATTTTTGTTTTCTTTAATTATTTTTCTTATAGATATTTGTTAGTATTTTTTAATATTGCACCTTACTTTAGTTGATATATATATTGCATTTGCATCTTTTATGGGTATATATTCTATAGATAGAAGTTGTGATTGGATATTGTTGAATAGTATAGTACCTAGTTCAATTTTGTCCTAATTGTTTATGATGATTTTTTGGGTATTAGAAATTAGGAAAAGAACTAGGAAAATTTTGAACTTTACATCCATCACATCATACATAAATATATAGGAAATAATTTTGGTGAAAACAACAAAAATTTCCAAGAAATCTCTTTTAGGGCATTCCATTGTTTTGATTCGGAAAATTATTTTTAAGACTTGCTTAAATGGTTTTTGTGGAACATAGAAAGGATATAGAACAAAACACCAAATGAGATTTGGGCTTTTAATACGTGGTTGCATATTACAACCACAATCTTTATTCTTGTGTGCTATGCTCCTTCTATGATTGTGACGTTAGATTTCTTGATTCTTTATTTCCGATATTTGATGTTTTGAATGCATTTAGCATGATTGAGGCCATTTTTAAGCTAGGCTTACTCACCCATATAGCCTAACCCTTATATCTACCTTTGTGAGCTAATTTTGACCTTTTTAATCCCCTTTTGTTCTAATTGTTACCACATTACTAACCCTAAGCGAAAAATCAAGAATTGCATCTTTGATTAGCTTAGGTTGAGGTGTGTGTGTTATTCAAGTGTGGAGAATTTTCGAAAAATATTGGTAGAGACATAAAAATATTTTGAGTATTCTTTGAAAATTTTGAAAAATTGGTGCATATTCATGTATCAATTTGCTTAAAGCATATGCATTTGTCATAGAAAAAAATATAGAAAAAAATAAAATAAAAATATAATATAATAATAGCAAAAAGGGGACAAAGGTTGCCCCAAAAAAAGAAATATAAATAAGAAATGCATATGTGGACTTGGATGAAAAAGAGGCATGAATGTGTGTAAAAAGAAAGTACGGGGTAGTTAGAATGCATTTTAGTGAGTGGGTTGGTATATGTTGAATGGGATACTTGAGCTAATTAAAGATCCAATTTATTATTCCATTTGACCATATTAATCCTACCTTCACCCTAACCCCAATACAACCCTAAGAAGTCCTTATGATATGTGCATACATATATCAAATACTTGTTGATTGTTAGATGAATATCAAATTCTAGAAAGTATGATTAGAGGAGACTTGAGTGATTAAACCCTAGACACTGAGCATACACATTCGGTGGGGGTTCAATTACTCAATTCTATGTCTCCACCTCGAATTTTGTATTTTCTTGCAAGTTGCTTCATTTTTTATACTTGAATCAATTCTTTGGATTGTGATTGCATTGAATTTTTTCTTTGTTTAGTCCTATATGTCTACATTTTTGCTTGGAAATTTGATATTTTCTTTTCACCAAATCAATAGGACACTCTAGTATAGATGGATATAGATAATATTTAGTATACTAGCATGCATATACATAGTACATTTAATAAGTTGTTTACCCTTTGATCATTCTCCTTCTTTGTGTTTAGCATAAGGAATGCTATTGTTTAAGTGTGAGGGAATTGATGAGTCCATATTTGATGACAATTTTTTGGCTTGAATTGGACGAAGTTCATCACATAAACTCACACTTAATCACCAAAATAGTATACTTTTGTGATTTCTCTCTAATTTGAACCTAAATGTGAAAACATGCATTTTTGTGCTTAAATTGATAATTTTAATTCCACCTTTATTCCATTCGATGTCGTGATATATTTTGTTAAGTGATTTCAGGTCAATTAGGCGTGAATGGCTAGGCAAAAGTGGAAAGAAGAATGCAAAATGGGAGATTTCATGAAGAAAACAAAGGAAAAGCACACAGTCAAGTGTGCATACGCACAACCTTCTGTGCGTACAGACAAGTCCCAGCATGTGACTTCATTAAAATGTCACGTGGCTTGCGATTTTGGGGGCCTCTTGGCCCAATTTTTGATGTTTCTAAAATTGATTGGGTGCTATATCAAGGGGACTTCATTCCATATCAAGGGGGAGCTCATTTTTAGGATAGAAAACATTATTAGGAATTGGAGTAGAATAGTATAGAAAGTGCTCTCTTAGGGTTTTAATTAGGTTTCATTATAGAATTTTATAGTTTCAATTTTGGTCTTGGATTTTGCTCATCTCTTTTGTAAGTACTCTTTAATTTCTCATTAATTACATCACATCTACTTTTATGTTCTTATGGTTCTAGTTATTTTGTTAATATATGTAATTTTGATTCCTTGAAGTTTTGGTTGATGAATTTAATGTCTTCTGATTTCTATTTGCTTGATTTGAGTTTTTATTATTGATATTGTAAATAGTTTGGTTATAGTTTTCACTTTCTTTTGCAATTTCCTATGTTTTGCTTTATTGCCCACCAAGTGTTTGTGAAAATGCCACTTGGAGATTTTGAGTAGATTTTCACATCTTGACTTAAGAAATGAGTTCCTAGTACTAGAGTCATAATGTTCGACATTTAGTGGTAATTCTTGGGTTGTTAGTTGATTCTTGTTTCCAGTGACGCTAGCTTTTCACTAAGTTAATTAGTGAGTTAGCTAGGACTTATGGATTAAGGTCAATTATGCTTGTTTGACTTACTCCTCGATGTTAAGGGTTGACGAAGTGAGATTAACTCATCATAGTTGCCATAGTTATGGTTACGACGATGATAGGATTCCTTAATTCTCATTCCCAAGTCAAGGCTCTTTTATGCATTTATAGCATTTTCACTAAGTTTTGATCTTGCTTTCTTTTAGTTTGCATTAATTTCCTTTTTGATCGTTTGTTAGTTCTTTTATTCCTTAGTTCCTTTAATTTTCCGTTCCTTAATTGAAGAAAACCCCTTATTTCACAACCAAAATTGTGCACCTAAATTGCATGGTCCGAGGGAGACGACCCGGGACTTAAAAACTCCAGGTTATTAATTTGTTTTGGATTGTGACTGATGACCGGAATTCACTCCCCATATAAAAATGATGAATCCGTTCTTTTGACAAGCGCACCAAAATTATCGTCAAGTAATAACCCACAGTAGAGTGGGATTGTATCCACAGAGATTGGTAGGTTTGAGCAATTTTAATCAATTGGTGAATTAGTGAAGCTAAACAGAATAAATTGTGATTACAGAATCATAAATGGGCAGAAACATAAATGGCTAGAAGGTAAAGGAAAGCAGTAAAGTGCAGAAATAGAAATGACAAGAATGTAAAGGGCAGAAACATAAATGACTCAATTATAAATGGGAATGGGGATTTGCAGAATGTAAAAGAAAGCTATAAAGAAAGTGGTAGATGATAATGGGGGAATTAATTGAGATTGGGAGATGTTGCCTCTTTGGATTAATTCCAACTTATATCATCTTCAATCATGCAACTCATTGACCTCTTGGCAATCATGATTGATTGAGTCCCAATCCCTTAGTGACTCGATCTCTCGATCTTGATCAATAGCCAATTCCTTGGTCTAATTGCTCATGAAGAGAGATATGCTTGATCCCTGATTATACCACACATCATCATAGGTCCAAGTAGAGGGAGGATTATATGTCACCATATCCAAACACCAAAACCCAGATTCTACTCAAGTGTGAGAAGGGATTTCTAGCATGGTTTCATGTTTCCTTTTCCAAGGTTCCCATGAAACCCATTTTGCATTCAATCTCTTTTCCAAGATAATTGAACACTAAACATGAAGAGCGAAATTCCTTCTAGCAAATCAAAGAGAAGATGAAGAGAAGAAAAATTTACTATCATTAATCCATCAAGTACAACAGAGCTCCATCTCTCAATGAGAGGGAATTTAGCTACTCATAGCTTAGAGAAAAGTACTTAAGATGGAGAAGATGATGAAGTGAAGAGTAAATCTAAAAGCTCTCTAACTGCTTAACCCCCCCTTTTTAGTACTTTTTGGGGTTATTTATACTACTCCTAGCTCTCAAAAATAAAGGAAAATACAAAAGTGAAAAGAAAAATACAATTTGGAGGTAAAAGAAACTCAATAAACATGATCTCCCAACTGGCGTGTGGCTGGCGCTTCAGTAGCGTTTCAGGCCTCACTCTGATTCTGGCTTGGCGTGCCACACCCAGCATTCAAGTGGCACGCACCTCCTTCATTAGCATCCCTAGCGTGCCATGCCTTTGAGCCCAAGTGGCACGCCCAGGGTCTTTTAATCACTTGTGTAGCCTGGCGTGCCACGCCTTCGAGCCCAAGTGGCACGCCCAGGTCTTCTCCCTCTTCTTCTTACTTCTGGAAAATTGAACTAGCATGGCACGCCCAGGTTCTGGCGTGCCACGCCCATGCTGTGTGCTTGATCCATCTCTCTGGAAAGTTGAACTAGCGTGGCACGCCCAGGGTCTGGCATGCCACGCCCATTTGTGTGCTTGGCTCCTTCGCTGGCATGCCACGCCCAGCATTCAAGTGGCACACCCAGTTCCTTTCTTGGTTGATTGGTGATCATGGCGTGCCACGCTTGAGATTCAAGTGGCACGTCTAGGTGGAGAATGGTAGTTGGCATGCTACGCCTTTGATACCAAGTGGCACGCCCTCTTGGTTGGCCTCCTAACTCTTTCTCTGAAAAATATAACCAGCGTGCCACACGCAGAGGCTGGCGTGCCACGCCCATCATTTTCGCTTGGTTCCATTCGCTGGCGTGCCACACCCAGCATTCAAGTGGCACGCCATAGTGAGACTTTTGAGCTGGCGTGCCATGCCTTCGGTACCAAGTGGCATGCCTAGACCTTACTTTGGCTTTCTTGTACATTGGCGTGCCATGCCTGGATGCTCAAGTGGCACGCCCAAGTGAGAGGGAAAGCTTGGTGTGCCACGCCTTCGACCTTATGTGGCACACCCAGACCTTTTTAGTCTTCAACTTCTTCTCTGGAATCTTGTACTAGCGTGCCACACCATGCTTCTGGCGTGCCACGCCAATACATTTTTGTGGCGTTTGCTTCAAGTGGCACGCCAGTTTCACACGCCCAGCTTGTTTTGTTGTTTTCTTTCCATTTTTGAAGTCTTTTTCTCCTGAAATTCAGCACAAACTCATTTCAAAGCAATGTACTATAATATTCATCAAATATTGCATGAATTGCAATGATCAAATGAGTTTATGCTCTTTTATGGTCCTTTTTATGCAAGAAAAAAGGGTACATGATGCAAGTCATCAGTGACAAACCTTTAAATTTAAACTTCGATTGAGACTTAATTGTTGATTCGGAACTATACTTGCAACGAAGTTACAATTTGAGAAATTCCGAGTTGACATTTGGTCTTCATAAAGCCCTTAACCTTTAACAAGAGAGGTTTAGTTGTTCATGGTAGAGAAGAACACAACTAAACTCGAGAGAGGTGGTGTACAATCTGTAAATTGACATCCTCCTCTTGTGAATATTGTTCACTTATTTATATCTAACTTCCTAACTAATTCAAATTCAAAAGCTACTCTAATTTTATCTTTTAGAAAGATGAATTATTCAAATTCAAATCTAATCTAATTTAATCGAAACAACCGAATCTTATCTTTCTAAAAGAGGTTGTTTCTAACTAATCACTTAAATCTTGAATCTTGAATTTAGTTGAAGCTTCCTTGGAGTTGGTGGTGCACGAAATTACAATCACACTTTTGCAATCTCGCACAACTAACCAGCAAGTGCACTGGGTCGTCCAAGTAATACCTTACGTGAGTAAGGGTCGATCCCACGGAGATTGTCGGCTTGAAGCAAGCTATGGTTATCTTGTAACTCTTAGTCAGGATATTAAAAATTATCAGGATTGATTGTGAAAAGCAAAAGAACATGAAATAAGTACTTGATTTGCAGTAATGGAGAATAGGTTGAGGTTTTGGAGATGCTCTGTCTTCTGAACCTCTGCTTTCCTACTGTCTTCTTCTTCAAACACGCAAGACTCCTTCCATGCCAAGCTGTATGTAGGGTTTCACTGTTGTCAATGGCTACCTCCCATCCTCTCAGTGAAAATGTTCAACGCGCTCTGTCACAGCACGGCTAATCATCTGTCGGTTCTCAATCAGGTTGGAATAGAATCCAGTGATTCTTTTGCATCTGTCACTAACACCCAGCCCTCAGGAGTTTGAAGCTTGTCACAGTCATTCAATCCTTGAATCCTACTCAGAATACCACAGACAAGGTTTAGACCTTCCGGATTCTCTTGAATGCCGCCATCAATTATAGCTTATACCACGAAGATTCTGATTAAGGAATCCAAGAGATATCTACTCAATCTAAGGTAGAACGGAGGTGGTTGTCAGGCACACGTTCATAGGTGAGAATGATGATGAGTGTCACGGATCATCACATTCATCAGGTTTAAGAACAAGTGATATCTTAGAATGGAGGCAAGCATGATTGAATGAAAAACAGTAGTAATTGCATTAATCCATCAAGACACAGCAGAGCTCCTCACCCCCAACCATGGGGTTTAGAGACTCATGCTGTAGAAGATACATTGAGAAATGTGTAAAGTGTCATGAGGTACAGATACAATGTCAAAAGATCCTATTAATAGTGAACTAGTAACCTAGGGTTTACAGAAATGAGTAAATGACAGAAAAATCCACTTCCGGGCCCACTTGGTGTGTGCTTGGGCTGAGCATTGAAGCATTTTCGTGTAGAAACTCTTCCTGGAGTTAAACGCCAGCTTTTATGCCAGTTTGGGCGTTTAACTCCAATTTTTATGCCAGTTCCAGCGTTAAACGCTGGGAATTCTGAAGCTGATTTGCAACGCCGATTTGGGCCATCAAATCTCAGGCAAAGTATGGACTATTATATATTGCTGGAAAGCCCAGGATGTCTACTTTCCAAATCCATTGAGAGCGCGCCAATTGGGCTTCTGTAGCTCCAGAAAAGCTACTTCGAGTGCAGGGAGGTCAGAATCCAACAGCATCTGCAGTCCTTTTCAGTCTCTGAATCAGATTTTTGCTCAGGTCCCTCAATTTCAGCCAGAAAATACCTGAAATCACAGAAAAACACACAAACTCATAGTAAAGTCCAGAAAAGTGAATTTTAATTAAAAACTAATAAAAATATACTAAAAACTAACTAAATCATACTAAAAACATACTAAAAACAATGCCAAAAAGCGTATAAATTATCCGCTCATCACAACACCAAACTTAAATTGTTGCTTGTCCCCAAGCAACTGAAAATCAAAATAGAATAAAAAGAAGAGAATATACTATAGACTCCAAAATATCAAAGAAGCTTAGCTCCAATTAGATGAGCGGGACTAGTAGCTTTTTGCTTCCGAACAGTTTTGGCATCTCGCTTTATCCTTTGAAGTTCAGAATGATTGGCATCCAGAGGAACTCAGAACTCAGATAATGTTATTGATTTGCCTAGTTAAGTATGGTGATTCTTGAACATAGCCTTTTTTATGAGTCTTGGCTGTGGCCCAAAGCACTCTGTCTTCCAGTATTACCACCGGATACATACATGCCACAGACATATACTTGGGTGAACCTTTTCAGATTGTGACTCATCTTTGCTAGAGTCCCCAATTAGAGGTGTCCAGGGTTCTTAAGCACACTCTTTTTGCCTTGGATCACAACTTTATTTCTTTCTTTTTCTTCTTCTCTTTTTTTTTTCATTTTTTTTGCTTTTTCTTGCTTCAAGAATCAATTTGATGATTTTTCAGATCCTCAATAACAGTTCTCCCTTTCCATCATTCTTTCAAGAGCCAACAATTTTAACATTCTTAAAACAACAAATTCAAAAGACATATGCACTGTTCAAGCATTCATTCAGAAAACAAAAAGTATTGTCACCACATCAAACTAATTCAACTAGTTTCAGAGATGAATTCGAAATCCTGTACTTCTTGTTCTTTTGTGATTAAAGCATTTTTCATTTAAGAGAGGTGATGGATTCATAGGACATTCATAGCTTTAAGACATGAACTTTAAATTTTATTAATCATGAATTAAGAACAAGACTCAAAAATAGATATAAGATAAGACTAATAGTAATAGAAAACAAAAAATTTAAATAGGCTCCTAATGATAGAGGTTATCACAGAGTTAGGACTCAACAACCTTGATTTTGAGAAGTGGATGCTCCCTCCACTTGAGGGGAGAGCTTTTGGCGTTTCATCTCTTGAAGTTCACGCCCCTGCTTCTCTTGTTCCTTCAGCAATTTGCAGAGCATGCAGTTCTGATTCTGCTGTTCTTCCTTAAGTTGCTCCATAGTTTCTTGCAACTTGGTGATAGATGCTTCTAGGCTGGCCCAGTAGTCAATTTCAGAAAATTCAGGGAGGAACTCCTGCGCTCTCTTTTTGATAGAGTTGTCTTGCATTTGTCCTTCCATTGACTTCTTGGTGATTGGATGTTCAATGGGTATGAATTCATCTACTCCCATTTTTACCCCAGCCTCTTTACAGAACAAGGAGATCAAGCTTGGGTAAGCCAGTTTGGCTTCAGTGGAATTCTTATTTGCAATTGTGTAGATCTCACAAGCAATCAGATGATGAACCTCCACTTCTTTTCCAAGCATAATGCAATGAATCATCACTGCTCTCTTGATAGTAACCTCAGAACGGTTGCTAGTGGGCAATATGGAACGCCCAATAAAGTCTAGCCAACCTCTTGCAATTGGTTTGAGGTCTCCCCTCTTGAGTTGGTTTGGGACACCTTTTGAATTGGTTATCCATTTAGTTCCAAGGAGGTATATGTCCTCTAGAACTTGATCCAACCCTTTATCTGCTCTCACCATCCTCCTATTAAAGGATTCAGGATCATCTTGCAGTTGAGGCAATTTGAAGACCTCTCTTATTTTGTCCAGATGGAAGTAAATAATTTTCCCTCTGACTATGGTTCTGTAGGTATGAAAAGCAGTTCCAGTCATTCTCTGCTTATCTGTCAGCCACAGATTTGAGTAGAATTCCTGAACCATATTCCTTCCAACCTTTGTCTCAGGGTTGGTTAGAACTTCCCATCCTCTGTTTCGAATTTGCTCTTGGATCTCTGGATATTCATCTTCTTTCAGATTGAATTTGACTTCCGGGATCACTGACCTCAGACCCATTATTTTATGGTAATGGTCTGCATGTTCTTTGGTTAAGAACTTCTCTTGACTCCAAACATCCTTTGGATTATTCACTTTCTTGCCTCTTGAATTGGTTTGTTTTCCTCTAGGAGCCATGATCTTGATAAATCTTGGCCTAGTGATCACGGAAAGCACACCAAACTTAGAGGTTTGCTTGTCCTCAAGCAAAAGGAGGCAAAGAGGAGAGAGAGTGATGAGCGGATAATTTGTATCCTTTTTGGCATTGTTTTTAGTATGTTTTTAGTAGTTTTAGTTGAGTTCTTAGTATATTTTTATTAGTTTTTAGTCAAAATTCACTTTTCTGGACTTTACTATGAGTTTGTGTGTTTTTCTGTGATTTCAGATATTTTCTGGCTGAAATTGAGGGACCTGAGCAAAAATCTGATCCAGAGACTGAAAAGGACTGTAGATGCTGTTGGATTCTGACCTCCCTACACTCGAAGTGGATTTTCTGGAGCTACAGAAGCCCAATTGGCGCGCTCTCAACGGCGTTGGAAAGTAGACATCCTGGGCTTTCCAGCAATATATGATAGTCCATACTTTGCCCAAGATTTGATGGCCCAAACTGGCGTTCAAAGTCACCCTCAGGAATTCCAGCGTTAAATGCCGGAACTGGCACCTAAATGGGAGTTAAACGCCCAAACTGGCATAAAAGCTGGCGTTTAACTCCAAGAAGAGTCTCTACAAGAAATTTCTCCATTGCTCAGCCCAAGCACACACCAAGTGGGCCCGGAAGTGGATTTTTATGTCATTTACTCATCTCTGTACACCCTAGGCTACTAGTTTTCTATAAATAGGACCTTTTACTATTGTATTAGAGAGCCTTTTGATCATGTTTTTATGATTGAACTCACTTTGGGAGGCTGGCCATTCGGCCATGCCTAGACCTTGTTCTTATGTATTTTCAACGGTGGAGTTTCTACACACCATAGATTAAGGTGTGGAGCTCTGCTGTACCTCGAGTATTAATGCAATTACTATTGTTCTTCTATTCAATTCCGCTTGTTCTTTGTCCAAGATATCACTTGTTCTTCAACTTGATGAATGTGATGATCCGTGACACTCATCATCATTCTCACCTATGAGCAAGGTGACTGACAACCACTTCTGTTCTACAAGCAATCAAGGCTCTAGTGAATATCTCTTGGATTCCTGATACACGATGCATGGTTGATCGCCTGACAACCGAGTGCTCGCCTGACAAACGAGCCAGCCATTCCGTGAGATCAGAGTCTTCGTGGTATAGGCGAGAACTGATGGCGGCATTTAAGAGAATCCGGAAGGTCTAAACCTTGTCTGTGGTATTCTGAGTAGGATTCAATGATTGAATGACTGTGACGTGCTTCAAACTCCTAGCAGGCGGGGCGTTAGTGACAGACGCAAAAGAATCAATGGATTCTATTCCGGCCTGACCGAGAACCGACAGCTGATTAGCCATATGCTGTGACAGAGCATGGGAACATTTTCACTGAGAGGATGGGAGGTAGCCACTGACAACGGTGAAACCCTACACAAGCTTGCCATAGAAAGGAGTAAGAAGGATTGGATGAAGACAGTAGGAAAGCAGAGAGACGGAAGGGAAGGCATCTTCATACGCTTGTCTGAAGTTCCTACCAATGAATTACATAAGTACCTCTATCTTTATCTTTATGCTTTATTCGTTCATCACTATACCCATTTGAGTCTGCCTGACTAAGATTTACAAGGTGACCATAGCTTGCTTCATACCAACAATCTCCGTGGGATCGACCCTTACTCACGTAAGGTATTACTTGGACGACCCAGTGCACTTGCTGGTTAGTTGTGTGAAGTTGTAGTGATCACAATTTCGCGCTACCAAGTTTTTGGCGCCGTTGCCGGGGATTGTTTTGTGTATGGACAACTGACGGTTCATCTTGTTGCTTAGATTAGGTATTTTTCTTCAGAGTTCTTAAGAATGAATTCTAGTGTTTCATGATGATCTGTTGAAATCTGGCTGGCTGAGAAGCCATGTCTAATCTTATTGGACCGAGGTTTCAACTAATCATCACAATAGCTTGTTGATTTCTATCAATCTTGCTATTGGAGCAATGATCTGCTAAGGCTTGGCTGGCCATTGGCCATGTCTAGTGTTTTGGACCGAAGCTTTCTTTGAAAGCTTGGCTGGCTGTGAAGCCATGTCTAATTCCTGGACCGGAGTCTTAGACTAGCATTGCAATGATTCCTGGAATCCAAATTAAGAATTCTGAAACTTTTATTTTCTATTTCCATATAATTTTCGAAAAAAAGCACAAAAAATTTTAAAAATCATAAAAACCAAAAATATTTTATGTTTCTTGTTTGAGTCTAGTGTCTAATTTTAAGTTTGGTGTCTTGCATGTATTGTTTATTTGATCTTGGTTCTATTTTCAAGTCAATAGTACAGGGAACTGAAGAGTCAGAACATGCAGCAGAGGAATTACACAGAAAAAGCTGGGCGTTCAAAACGCCCAGTGAAGAAGGACAGACTGGCGTTTAAACGCCAGCCAGGGTACCTGGTTGGGCGTTTAACGCCCAAAAAGGTAGCATTTTGGGCGTTAAACGCCAGAATGGATACCATTCTGGGCGTTTAACGCCAGGATGGCACAAGGGGGAGGATTTTGTTTTCAAATCAATTTTTTTTTCAAGTTTTCAAAGTTTTTCAAAATCAAATCTTTTTCAAATCATATCTTTTCAATCAAATGTTTTCAAAATCAATTTCTTTCCTTTTTCAAAGATACTTGCTGTCAATTAATGATTTGATTCAACATTTCAAGTATGTTGCCTTTTCTGTTGAGAAAGGTTTAATGCTTGAATCATATCTTTTCTTGACAGCCAAGTTATTAATTTTTAAAATCAAATCTTTTTAAAATTGTTTTCAAATCATATTTTCTCAATCACATATTTTTAAAAATCAATCATATCTTCTTAACCTCATCTTTTTCAAAATAGCTTTCAATCAAATCTTTTTGACTTCTAATTTCAAAATCTTTTTCAAAAATCACTTGATTTCTTTCCCACTCTTATTTTCGAAAATCAATTAGTGTTTTTCAAAATGTTTTCAAATTCTTTAACTTAATTTTCGAAAATCCTCTTCCCCTCTTCCCACATCCTTTTATTTATGGAGTACCACTCCTTCTCAATGCACAATTCGAACTCTCTCTAATTTAGTTCGAATTCTTCTACCTCTTTCTTCTATTTTTCTGTTCTTCTGACACCTCAAGGAATCTCTGTACTGTGACATAGAGGATTCCACATTTTCTTGTTCTCTTCTCTTTCATATGAGCAGGAGCAGAGACAAAGGCATTCTTGTTGAAGCTGACCCTGAACCTGAAAGGACCTTGAAGCGAAAGCTAAGAGAAGCTAAGGCACAATTCTCTATAGAGGACCTAACAGAAATCTTCAAGGAAGAAGAACCCATGGCAGCCGAAAACAACAACAATGCAAACAATGCAAGGAAGGTGCTGGGTGACTTTACTGCACCTACTCCCGATTTCTATGGGAGAAGCATCTCTATCCCTGCCATTGGAGCAAACAACTTTGAGCTTAAGCCTCAATTAGTTTCTCTAATGCAACAGAATTGCAAGTTTCATGGACTTCCACTGGAAGATCCTCATCAGTTTTTAGCTGAATTCTTGTAAATCTGTGACACTGTCAAGACTAATGGGGTAGACCCTGAGGTCTATAGACTTATGCTATTCCCCTTTGCTGTAAGAGACAGAGCTAGGACATGGTTGGACTCACAACCTAAAGAAAGCCTGGACTCATGGGAAAAGCTAGTCAATGCCTTCTTGGCAAAGTTCTTTTCACCTCAAAAATTGAGTAAGCTTAGAGTGGAAGTCCAAACCTTCAGACAAAAGGATGGAGAATCCCTCTATGAAGCTTGGGAAAGATACAAACAATTGATCAGAAAATGTCCTTCTGACATGCTTTCTGAATGGAGCATCATAGGTATTTTCTATGATGGTCTCTCTGAACTGTCCAAGATGTCCTTGGATAGCTCAGCTGGAGGATCTCTTCATTTGAAGAAGACGCCTACAGAAGCTCAAGAGCTAATTGAAATGGTTGCAAATAACCAATTCATGTACACTTCTGAAAGGAATCCTGTGAACAATGGGACTAATCAGAAGAAAGGAGTTCTTGAGATTGATGCTCTGAATGCCATTCTGGCTCAGAACAAGATATTGACTCAACAAGTCAATTTGATTTCTCAAAGTCTGTTTGGAATGCAAAATGCACCAAGCAGTACTAAGGATGCTTCATCTGAAGAAGAAGCTTATGATCCTGAGAACCCTTCAATGGAAGAGGTGAATTACCTAGGAGAACCCTATGGAAACACCTATAATTCTTCATGGAGAAATCACCCAAATTTCTCATGGAAGAATCAAGAGAGACCTCAACAAGGTTTCAACAACAATAATGGTGGAAGAAACAGGTTTAGCAATGGCAAGCCTTTTCCATCATCTTCTCAGCAACAGATAGAGAATTCTGAGCAGAACCCCTCTGACTTAGCAACTATGGTCTCTAATCTAATCAAAACCACTCAAAGTTTCATGACTGAAACAAGGTCCTCCATTAGGAATTTGGAGGCACAAGTGGGACAGCTGAGCAAGAAAATTACTGAACTCCCTCCTAGTACTCTCCCAAGCAACACAGAAGAAAATCCAAAAGGAGAGTGCAAGGCCATTAACATGGCCGAATTTGGAGAGGAAGGAAAGGCAGTGAACGCCACTGAGGAAGACCTCAATGGGCGTGCACTGACCTCCACTGAGTTTCCCAATGAGGAACCATGGGAATCTGAGGCTCAAAATGAGACCATAGAGATTCCATTGGACTTACTTCTGCCATTCATGAGCTCTGATGAGTATTCTTCCTCTGAAAAGGATGAGTATGTCACTGAAGAGCAAGTTGCTAAATACCTTGGAGCAATCATGAAGCTAAATGACAAGTTATTTGGAAATGAGACTTGGGAGAATGAACCTCATTTGCTCACCAAAGAACTGGATGACTTGTCTAGGCAGAAATTACCTCAAAAGAGACAAGATCCTGGGAAGTTTTCAATACCTTGTACCATAGGCACCATGACCTTCAAGAAGGCTCTGTGTGACTTAGGGTCAAGTGTAAACCTCATGCCCCTCTCTGTAATGGAGAAGCTAGGGATCTTTGAGGTGCAAGCTGCAAGAATCTCATTAGAGATGGCAGACAACTCAAGAAAACAAGCTCATGGACTTGTAGAGGATGTTTTGGTGAAGATTGAAGACCATTACATCCCTGCTGATTTCATAGCCCTAGAGACTGGGAAGTGCATGGATGAAACCATCATCCTTGGTAGACCCTTCCTAGCCACAGCAAAGGCTGTGATTAATGTTGATAGAGGCGAACTGACCATTCAAGTGAATGAAGAATCCTTTGTGTTTAAGGCTCAAGGATATCCCTCTGTCACCATGGAGAGGAAGCATGAAGAGCTTCTCTCAAATCAGAGTCAAACAGAGCCCCCACAGTCAAACTCTAAGTTTGGTGTTGGGAGGCCACAACCAAACTCTAAGTTTGGTGTTGAACCCCCACATTCAAACTCTAAGTTTGGTGTTGGGAGGTTCCAACATTGCTCTGAGAAAATGTGAGGCTCCATGAGAGCCCTCTGTCAAGCTACTGACATTAAAGAAGCGCTTGTTGGGAGGCAACCCAATGTTATATTTTATCTATTTTCTTTTGTTATTTTATTTATTTTGTAGGTTGATGATCATAAGAAGACACAAAATCAATGAAGAAAGCAAAAACAGAATGAAAAACAGGAAGAAAAACAGCACACCCTGGAGGAAGAACCCACTGGCGTTTAAACGCCAGTGAGGCTAGCAGTTGGGCGTTTAACGCCCAGTCTGGCACCATTCTGGGCGTTTAACGCCAGAAAGGGGCACCAGACTGGCGTTAAACGCCAGAAAAGGGCAAGAACCTGGCGTTAAACGCCAGGAATGGGCACCAGCCCGGCGTTTAACGCCAGAAATGGCTCAAAACGTGATTTTGAATGCCATTTGGTGCAGGGATGACTTTTCCTTGACACCACAGGATCTGTGGACCCCACAGGATCCCCACCAACTCCACCACTCTCTTTCTTCTTCACCCATTCACCAATCACCTCAATACCTCTTCCCCAAAAACCCTTCACCTATCAAATCCCTTCTTTCTCGTCACCACTCACATCCATCCTTCATAAAACCCCACCTACCTCACCATTCAAATTCATGATTTCTCTTTCTTCTTCTACTCTCTTCTTTCTTCTTTTGCTCGAGGACGAGCAAACCTTTTAAGTTTGGTGTGGTAAAAGCGTTGCTTTTTCGTTTTTTCATAACCATTTATGGCATCCAAGGCCGGAGAAACCTCTAAAAAGAGGAAAGGGAAGGCAAAAGCTTCTACCTCCGAGTCATGGGAGATGGAAAGATTCATCTCAAGGGTGCATCAAGACCACTTCTATGAAGTTGTGGCCTTGAAGAAGGTGATCCCCGAGGTCCCTTTTTCACTCAAAAAGGGTGAATATCCGGAGATCCGACATGAGATCCGAAGAAGAGGTTGGAAAGTTCTTACCAACCCCATTCAACAAGTCGGAATCTTGATGGTTCAAGAGTTCTATGCCAATGCATGGATCACCAAGAACCATGATCAAAGTGTGAACCCGGATCCAAAGAATTATCTTACTATGGTTCGGGGGAAATACTTGGATTTTAGTCCGGAAAGTGTAAGGTTGGCATTCAAATTGCCCATGATGCAAGGAGATGAACACCCTTACACTAGAAGGGTCAACTTTGATCAAAGGTTGGACCAAGTCCTCACAGTCATATGTGAAGAGGGCGCACAATGGAAGAGAGATTCAAGAGGCAAGCCGGTTCAATTAAGAAGGCATGACCTCAAACCCGTGGCTAGAGGATGGTTGGAGTTTATCCAACGCTCAATCATTCCCACTAGCAACCGGTCTGAAGTTACTCTAGACCGGGCCATCATGATTCATAGCATCATGATTGGAGAAGAAGTGGAAGTTCATGAGGTTATAGCCCAAGAGCTCTATAAGGTGGCGGACAAGTCCTCTACCTTAGCAAGGTTAGCCTTTCCTCATCTCATTTGTCACCTCTGTTATTCAGTTGGAGTTGACATAGAGGGAGATATCCCCATTGATGAGGATAAGCCCATCACCAAGAAAAGGATGGAGCACACAAGAGACCCCACTCATCATGAGATCCCTGAGATGCCTCAAGGGATGCACTTTCCTCCACAAAACTATTGGGAGCAACTGAACACCTCCCTAGGAGAATTGAGTTCCAACATGGGACAACTAAGGGTGGAGCATCAAGAACACTCCATCATCCTCCATGAAATTAGAGAAGACCAAAGGATCATGGGAGAGGAGCAACAAAGACAAGGAAGAGACATTGAGGAGCTCAAGCACTCCATAGGATCTTCAAGAGGAAGAAAGAGCCGCCATCACTAAGGTGGACCCGTTCTTTAATCTCCCTTGTTCTTTATTTCCTGTTTTTCGAAAATTAATGCTTATGTTTGTCCATGTTTGTGTCTTGTGATCATTAGTGTCTTAGTGTCTATGCCTTAAAGTTATGAATTTCCTATGAATCCATCACCTTTCTTAAATAAACAAACGTGCTTAATTGAAAAGAAAAAGAATTGCATGAATTTTGAATTTTATAGCAGTTTAATTATTTTGATGTGGTGGCATTACTTTTGTCTTCTGAATGTATGCTTAAACAGTGCATATGTCTTTTGAATTTGTGGTTCATGAATGTTGGCTCTTGAAAGAATGATGAAAAAGGAGACATGTTACTGAGGATCTGAAAAATCATAAAAATGATTCTTGAAGCAAGAAAAAGCAGTGAATACAAAAAAAAAAGAGGAAGCGAAAAAAAAACCGAAAAAAAAAGAGAAAGAGAAAAAGAAAGAAAAAGAAAGAATAAAGTAGCTGTGTCACAATTATGTGTCTGGACACCTCTAGTTGGGGACTCTAGCAAAGCTGAGTCACAATCTGAAAAGGTTCACCCAATTATGTGTCTGTGGCATGTATGTATCCGGTGGTAATACTGGAAGACAGAGTGCTTTGGGCCATGGCCAAGACTCATAGAGTAGCTGTGTTCAAGAATCATCATACTTAACTAGGAGAATCAATAACACTATCTGGATTCTGAGTTCCTAAAGAAGCCAATCATTCTGAGTTGCAAAGGATAGAGTGAGATGCCAAAACTGTTCAGAGGCAAAAAGCTAAAAGCCCCGCTCATCTAATTAATACTGATCTTCACAGATGTTTTTGGAGTTCATTGCATATTCTCTTCTTTTATCTTATTTGATCTTCAGTTGCTTGAGGACAAGCAACAATTTAAGTTTGGTGTTGTGATGAGCGGATAATTTGTACCCTTTTTGGCATTGTTTTTAGTATGTTTTTAGTAGTTTTAGTTGAGTTCTTAGTATATTTTTATTAGTTTTTAGTCAAAATTCACTTTTCTGGACTTTACTATGAGTTTGTGTGTTTTTCTGTGATTTCAGGTATTTTCTGGCTGAAATTGAGGGACCTGAGCAAAAATCTGATCCAGAGACTGAAAAGGACTGCAGATGCTGTTGGATTCTGACCTCCCTGCACTCGAAGTGGATTTTCTGGAGCTACAGAAGCCCAATTGGCGCGCTCTTAATGGCGTTGGAAAGTAGACATCCTGGGCTTTCCAGCAATATATGATAGTCCATACTTTGCCCAAGATTTGATGGCCCAAACCGGCGTTCAAAGTCACCCTCAGGAATTCCAGCGTTAAACGCCGGAACTGGCACCTAAATGGGAGTTAAACGCCCAAACTGGCATAAAAGCTGGCGTTTAACTCCAAGAAGAGTCTCTACACGAAATTTCTCCATTGCTCAGCCCAAGCACACACCAAGTGGGCCCGGAAGTGGATTTTTATGTCATTTACTCATCTCTGTACACCCTAGGCTACTAGTTTTCTATAAATAGGGCCTTTTACTATTGTATTAGAGAGCCTTTTGATCATGTTTTTATGATTGAACTCACTTTGGGAAGCTGGCCATTCGGCCATGCCTAGACCTTGTTCTTATGTATTTTCAACGGTGGAGTTTCTACACACCATAGATTAAGGTGTGGAGCTCTGCTGTACCTCGAGTATTAATGCAATTACTATTGTTCTTCTATTCAATTCCGCTTGTTCTTTGTCCAAGATATCACTTGTTCTTCAACTTGATGAATGTGATGATCCGTGACACTCATCATCATTCTCACCTATGAGCAAGGTGACTGACAACCACTTCTGTTCTACAAGCAATCAAGGCTCTAGTGAATATCTCTTGGATTCCTGATACACGATGCATGGTTGATCGCCTGACAACCGAGTGCTCGCCTGACAAACGAGCCAGCCATTCCGTGAGATTAGAGTCTTCGTGGTATAGGCGAGAACTGATGGCGGCATTTAAGAGAATCCGGAAGGTCTAAACCTTGTCTGTGGTATTCTGAGTAGGATTCAATGATTGAATGACTGTGACGTGCTTCAAACTCCTAGCAGGCGGGGCGTTAGTGACAGACGCAAAAGAATCAATGGATTCTATTCCAGCCTGACCGAGAACCGACAGCTGATTAGCCATATGCTGTGACAGAGCATGGGAACATTTTCACTGAGAGGATGGGAGGTAGCCACTGACAACGGTGAAACCCTACACAAGCTTGCCATGGAAAGGAGTAAGAAGGATTGGATGAAGACAGTAGGAAAGCAGAGAGACGGAAGGGAAGGCATCTTCATACGCTTGTCTGAAGTTCCTACCAATGAATTACATAAGTACCTCTATCTTTATGCTTTATGCTTTATTCGTTCATCACTATACCCATTTGAGTCTGCCTGACTAAGATTTACAAGGTGACCATAGCTTGCTTCATACCAACAATCTCCGTGGGATCGACCCTTACTCACGTAAGGTATTACTTGGACGACCCAGTGCACTTGCTGGTTAGTTGTGTGAAGTTGTAGTGATCACAATTTCGCGCTACCAGAGAGAAGGAGAGCAAATTCAAATGGTGTGGGGAAGGAGGGTGGCCGAACGTGTTTAAATAGGAGAGGAGGAGAAATTTTCGAAAATTTGAAGGAGATTTGAGAAGATATGGAAAAAATTTGAGGAGATAATTGAGTTTTTGAAAGAGTCTAGGAAAGGATTTGAAATAGATTTGAAGAAGATTCTAATTTTTGAAATTGGAAGGTGAATGATGAAAGTTTGTAATGTGTTTATGTAGAAAAATATGGATTAAAACAAGAAAGTTTGAAAAAAAAATTTGAAGTGGGAACAAAATCTCCTCCCCCTGCCTTTCTGGCGTTAAACGCCCAGAATGGTATCCATTATGGCGTTTAACGCCCATTTGTTGGCCTATTTGGGCGTTTAACGCCAGAAACCCCTTTATCACTGGGCGTTTTACTAAACGCCCAGGATGCTGCACACCTGGCGTTAAACGCCCAGAATGGTGCCCATTTTGGTGTTTAACGCCCAAAATGGCACATTTACTGGCGTTAAACTCCCAGAATGGTGCCCATTCTGGCGTTTAACGCCCAAAGTACCCCTTACTGGCGTTTTTTCGTCAGCAAGCTCTTTTTCTCTGCTTTTCGCACTGAATCGTTCTGTAACTCTGTGAATTCCTTCAATTTTGATAATTGCCCTTTAAGAATATGTATCAAACCTTGATTAAATAGAACAGATGCCCTTCTAATCACTAGGTTGCCTCCCAGCAAGCGCTTCTTTATTGTCTTTAGCTGGACCTTCACTGAAAATCACTCAAGTCTCAACAGAACAGATGCTCAAAATTGCTTTCAAGATAATGCTTGATCCTCTGTCCATTGACAATGAACTTCTTGTCAGAATCAGTATCCTGAAGCTCAACATATCCATATGGTGATACTCCTGTAATCACATACGGACCCCTCCAGCGGGATTTAAGTTTTCCTGGGAAAAATCTGAGCCTAGAGTTGAAGAGCAGGACCTTTTGTCCTGGCTCAAAGACTCTGGATGACAGCTTCTTGTCATGCCACTTCTTTGCCTTTTCCTTATAAATTTTTGCATTTTCAAAGGCATTGAGTCTGAATTCCTCTAGCTCATTTAGCTGGAGCAATCTTTTTTCACCAGCTAACTTAGCATCCATGTTTAGGAATCTGGTTGCCCAGTAGGCTTTATGTTCCAGTTCCACGGGCAGATGACAAGCCTTTCCATACATCAGTTGGTATGGAGAGGTTCCTATAGGAGTCTTGAATGCTGTTCTGTATGCCCACAGAGCATCATCCAAGCTCTTTGCCCAATCCTTTCGACGGGCAATAACAGTCCGTTCCAGGATTCTTTTGAGCTCTCTGTTAGAGACCTCAGCTTGCCCATTTGTCTGTGGGTGATACGGAGTTGCTACTTTGTGGCTAATTCCATATCTCACCATAGCAGAGTACAGTTGTTTATTGCAGAAATGAGTGCCCCCATCACTGATTAGTACCCTGGGAACACCAAACCTGCTGAAGATGTGTTTCTGGAGAAATTTCAGCACGGTCTTAGTATCATTATTGGGTGTGGCGATTGCTTCCACCCATTTAGATACATAGTCTACTGCCACTAGAATATAAGTGTTTGAGTATGATGGTGGGAAGGGACCCATGAAGTCAATTCTCCATACATCAAACAATTCAATCTCTAAGATCCCTTGCTGAGGTATGGCGTAACCATGAGGCAAGTTACCAGCTCTTTGGCAACTATCACAGTTACGTACAAACTCTCGGGCATCTCTATAGAGAGTAGGCCAGTAGAATTCGCATTGGAGAAACTTGGTTGCTGTTCGCTCACCTCCAAAGTGTCCTCCATATTGTGATCCATGGCAATGCCACAGGATTCTTTGTGCTTCCTCTCTGGGTACACATCTGCGGATTATTTCGTCTGCACATCTCTTAAAGAGATATGGTTCATCCCATAGGTAGTATTTGGCATCTGAAATTAATTTCTTTCTTTGCACTCTGCTGTACTCCTGGGGTATGAACCTCGCAGCTTTATAATTTGCAATATCTGCAAACCATGGAGCTTCCTGAATGGCAAAGAGTTGCTCATCTGGGAAAGTCTCAAAGATCTCAGTAGAAGGGAGGGACGCCCCAGCTACTGGTTCTATTCGGGATAGATGATCAACTACTTGGTTCTCTGTCCCTTTTCTGTCTCTTATTTCTATATCAAACTCTTGCAGAAGCAACACCCATCTTATGAGCCTGGGTTTTGAATCCTGCTTTGTGAGTAAGTACTTAAGAGCAGCATGGTCAGTGTACACAATCACCTTTGATCCTACTAGATAGGATCTGAACTTGTCAATAGCATAGACCACTGCAAGTAACTCTTTTTTTGTGGTTGTGTAATTCTTCTGTGCATCATTTAGAACACGGCTGGCATAATAAATGACATACAGGAGCTTGTTATGCCTTTGTCCCAACACTGCACCAATGGCATGGTCACTGGCATCACATATTAGTTCGAATGGCAATGTCCAGTCTGGTGCAGAGATGACTGGTGCTGTGACCAGCTTAGCTTTCAGGGTCTCAAATGCCTGCAGACACTGTGTGTCAAACACAAATGGTGTGTCAGCAGCTAGCAGGTTGCTTAGAGGTTTTGCAATTTTCGAAAAATCCTTTATAAACCTTCTGTAGAATCCTGCATGCCCCAGAAAGCTTCTGATTGCCTTAACATTGGCAGGTGGTGGTAATTTTTCAATTACCTCTACCTTTGCTTTATCTACCTCTATTCCCTTGCTTGAAATTTTGTGCCCAAGGACAATTCCTTCAGTCACCATAAAGTGACATTTCTCCCAGTTTAAAACCAGGTTAGTCTCTTGGCACCTTTTCAGGACAAGTGCTAGGTGATTAAGACAGGAGCTGAATGAGTCTCCATATACTGAGAAGTCATCCATGAAGACTTCCAGGAATTTCTCCACCATATCAGAGAAGATGGATAACATGCATCTCTGAAAAGTTGCAGGAGCATTACACAGACCAAAAGGCATTCTCCTGTAGGCAAACACGCCAGAAGGGCAAGTGAATGCTGTTTTCTCTTGGTCCTGAGGATCTACTGTAATTTTGTTGTAGCCTGAATAGCCATCCAAAAAGCAATAATAATCATGACGAGCTAGTCTTTCTAGCATTTGGTCTATGAATGGCAAAGGAAAATGATCCTTTCTGGTGGCTGTATTGAGCCTTCTGTAGTCAATACACATGCGCCACCCTGTGACTGTTCTTGTAAGAACCAGTTCATTTTTTTCATTATGAACTACTGTCATGCCTCCCTTCTTGAGGACAACTTGGACAGGGCTCATCCAGGGGCTATCAGAAATAGGATAAATAATCCCAGCCTCTAGCAATTTAGTGACCTCCTTCTGCACTACCTCCTTCATGGCTGGATTTAGCCGCCTTTGTAGTTAGACCACTGGTTTGGCATTATCCTCTAATAGGATCTTGTGCATGCATCTTGCTGGACTAATGCCCTTAAGATCACTTATGGACCACCCAAGAGCTGTCTTGTGTGTCCTTAGCACTTGAATCAGTGCTTCCTCTTCCTGTAGATTTAAAGCAGAGCTTATAATCACTGGAAAAGTGTCACCCTCTCCCAGAAATGTATACTTCAGGGATGGTGGTAGTAGTTTGAGTTCAGGTTTGGGAGCCTTATCCTCCTCCTGAGGAATTTTAAAAAATTCTTTTGTTTCCTTTGGTTGTTCCTGATCAGGCTGAGCATCCTTGAAGATGTCCTCAAGCTCTGATTCTAGACTTTCAGTCATATTGATCTCTTCCACCAAAGAGTCAATAATGTCAGCGCCCATGCAGTCATTTGATGTGTCTGGATGATGCATAGCTTTTACAGCATTCAACTTGAACTCATCCTCATTGACTCTCAGAGTTACTTCCCCTTTTTGTACATCAATGAGAGTTCGTCCAGTTGCTAGGAAAGGTCTTCCTAGAATGAGAGTTGCACTCTTGTGCTCCTCCATTTCCAGCACTACAAAGTCAGTTGGAAAGGCAAATGGCCCAACCTTGACAATCATGTCCTCAATTATGCCTGATGGATATTTAATGGAGCCATCAGCAAGTTGGAGGCATATCCGGGTTGGTTTGACTTCTTCAGTCAACCCAAGCTTTCTGATAGTGGATGCAGGTATTAGATTGATGCTTGCTCCAAGGTCACACAGGGCTGTCTTGGTGCAAGCACCTTCTAATGTGCATGGTATCATAAAGCTTCCTGGATCTTGAAGCTTTTCTGGTAAGCTTTTCAGAATGACTGCACTGCATTCTTCAGTGAGAAATACTTTTTCAGTTTCTCTCCAATCCTTCTTATGGCTTAAGACTTCCTTCATGAATTTAGCATAAGAAGGTATTTGCTCAAGTGCCTCTGCAAACGGAATCTTTATTTTAAGAGTCCTTAGATAGTCTGCAAAGCGGGCAAATTGCTTATCCTATTCCGCTTGGCGGAGTTTCTGAGGATAAGGCATCTTGGCTCTATATTCCTCAACCTTGGTTGCTGCAGGTTTATTCCTTACAGAAGTGGTTGGAGAAGCCTTTTTAGAGGGGTTACTATCAGCACTCTCGGGTGTCTGGTTCCCCTTTGGCATTTGAACGCCAGGATTGGGTGGAAAATGGGCGTTTAACGCCAACTTTTCCCCCTTTTCTGGCGTTTGAACGCCAGAACTGGGCAGGGAATGGGCGTTTAACGCCAGCTTTCCCCCCTTTTCTGGCGTTTGAACGCCAATAGTATTCCTCTCTGGGCTCTTACTGTCCTCAGAGGGATTTTGGATAGTGGTTTGACTATCCTCTGTCAATTGTTCCTTTATTGACTTTTTGCTACCTTGAGCAGTGTTATTCAATGTCTTCCCACTCCTCAGTTGAACTGCTTGGCATTCTTCTGTTATCTGTTTAGATAGCTGCTGTTTTGCCTGATTCAACTGTGATTCTATGTTCTTGTTAGCAGTTTTAGTCTCTTGGAGCATCTCTTTAAATTCTGCTAACTGTTTTGTCATCAGGTGTAATTGTTGATTAAGTTCAACCATCTGTTCTTGAGGATTAGGATCAGTGGCTAATGCCATAACTTCTTCTTGTGTAGAGGACTCATTACTAGAGTACAAATGTTGATTTCTAGCAACAGTATCTATAAGCTCTTGAGCCTCCTCAATTGTCTTCCTCATATGTATAGATCCACCAGCTGAGTAGTCTAGAGACATCTGAGCTTTTTCTGTAAGCCCATAGTAGAAGATGTCTAACTGTACCCATTCTGAAAACATTTCAGAGGGGCATTTTCTTAGCATACCTCTATACCTCTCCCAGGCATTGTAAAGGGATTCATTATCCTCTTGTTTAAAGCCTTGGATGTCCAGCCTTAGCTGTCTCATCCTTTTTGGAGGGTAAAATTGATTCAGGAATTTGTCTGATAACTGTTTCCATGTCTTTATGCTTGCTGTAGGTTGGTTATTTAACCACCTCTTAGCTTGGTCTTTTACAGCAAATGGAAACAGTAATAATCTGTAGACATCCTGATCTACCTCTTTATCACGTACTGTGTCAGCAAGTTGTAAGAATTGTGCCAGAAACTCAGTAGGTTCTTCCTGTGGAAGACCGGAATATTGGCAATTTTGCTGCACCATGATATTGAGTTGAGGGTTTAGCTCAAAGCTGCTTGCTTTGATGGGAGGTATACAGATGCTACTCCCATATGCAACTGTAATGGGTAATCAAGATATATATGTATATATATTTTCTTGAAAAGAGGAAAGATAAAAACAACAAAGAGATACCAAACTTAAAATTTTTCAGAAAATCAAACATGAATTTTCGAAAACCTAAAGAAAAACAACAAAGAAGACACCAAACTTAGAATTTTTTAAAAGATCAAAAAGGGACTAAGAACAAGTAATTTCGAAAAATTAAAAGAAAAACAAAAGTATGCAATTGACACCAAACTTAAAATATGAAATTATACTCAAAGAAAAGACTCTAAACCAACAAAATAAAACAGTCCTAATCTAAGCAACAAAATAAACCGTTAGTTGTCCAAACTCGAACAATCCCCGGCAACGGCGCCAAAAACTTGGTGCACGAAATTGCAATCACACTTTTGCAATCCCGCACAACTAACCAGCAAGTGCATTGGGTCATCCAAGTAATACCTTACGTGAGTAAGGGTCGATCCCACGGAGATTGTCGGCTTGAAGCAAGCTATGGTTATCTTGTAACTCTTAGTCAGGATATCAAAAATTATCAGGATTGATTGTGAAAAGCAAAAGAACATGAAATAAGTACTTGATTTGCAGTAATGGAGAATAGGTTGAGGTTTTGGAGATGCTCTGTCTTCTGAACCTCTGCTTTCCTACTGTCTTCTTCTTCAAACACGCAAGACTCCTTCCATGGCAAGCTGTATGTAGTGTTTCACCGTTGTCAATGGCTACGTCCCATCCTCTCAGTGAAAATGTTCAACGCGCTCTGTCACAGCACGGCTAATCATCTGTCGGTTCTCAATCAGGTTGGAATAGAATCTAGTGATTCTTTTGCGTCTGTCACTAACGCCCAGCCCTCAGGAGTTTGAAGCTCGTCACAGTCATTCAATCCTTGAATCCTACTCAGAATACCACAGACAAGGTTTAGACCTTCCGGATTCTCTTGAATGCCGCCATCAATTCTAGCTTATACCACGAAGATTCTGATTAAGGAATCCAAGAGATATCTACTCAATCTAAGGTAGAACGGAGGTGGTTGTTAGGCACACGTTCATAGGTGAGAATGATGATGAGTGTCACGGATCATCACATTCATCAGGTTTAAGAACAAGTGATATCTTAGAATGGAGGCAAGCATGATTGAATGAAAAACAGTAGTAATTGCATTAATCCATCAAGACACAGCAGAGCTCCTCACCCCAACCATGGGGTTTAGAGACTCATGCTGTAGAAGATACAATGAGAAATGTGTAAAGTGTCATGAGGTACAGATATAATGTCAAAAGATCCTATTAATAGTGAACTAGTAACCTAGGGTTTAC